>NC_065548.1:3860989-4155015 GCF_022605725.1 Anthonomus grandis grandis
CTTATTTTAAAACGTAGCCAACTACGGTCCTGACATTTCCTAGGAGCACCACGCGCGACGCAACTAATTTCTGAGACGGATATATAAAATGTGTCCGCGCGAGTAAGATGAAGCATACATAATTTTAACCGCTAAGAAATTGGAATTGTCATACGTCGATTTTTATCTGTGGGCTTATAGGTCAGCGAAAAAGAGATGCAAGACAAGGTGCTGTCTGTTACTAATAAAGCTGTTAGACTGGTCAGGACTTATTAGAGCGAAGCTCTGAAGGAAGGGCGCGGGAGAGTTTTCGCACAAAATTCGGACCCGTTAGATAAAAGTGCTTATAACTTTCTTGGTATTTGGGCTAGAAAAATGAAGTTTACCTATTTATAAGCTAGAAATATGGGGCTACAACCTGATTATTTACAAATTGTCATTTATTTTTTTGTTAAGGAAAAGGACGCCCTCAAAATAAAAAAAAAAATTTGTCCAATTTTTTCAATGGAACTTTTGTCGGGAACGGTATCTTTACGGAAATAATGACCTACAGAAGAGCGCCACATAGAGCCAAATGGCTTATATACGGTTTGTAGCCTATAATAAGGAGAATATTTTTCAATATCAACTGTACTTCTAAGTAGAGCCGTTTTTGAGTTATGAATTTTTGAACATTTTGTCACTTTAAAAATTAATTGTGTGCACCCTATATGTCATAGATGAACCAAAACCAATCGAGCAAATGCGCCATTCATTTTACTATAATATACTAAAATTTCATTTTTTCACCATTTTTACAAGTACTCTAAAAGTTTTTTTTCTAAAAAAGTACCAAGTGCGAAAAATCGCTAAAAGTCACCCTGGACACTGGCGATTCTCAAAGCAAGCCATGGCCGCTTCTCCATGGCAACGGAAAGGGGGCTTTTGGCCGTAAAAAATACCCTCTTTCTAATCGAAAATTAACTACTAAAAGCTATTGGAATCGGGCCAGAATTGATTTTAATCTGTTCATGAAGCTCTCTACTATTTTTCCATGTACAAATCATAAGGTAAAAGCATTTTTTTATACCCTAAAACATCGTCTGAAAATGGTCGATTTTGACGTCTATGCCCAATTTTAATGGCGTCTTTTACGGCGGTTTTGACAACATGGCGTCAAACTGGATGAATCGGCTCGGACTTGCTTCCTAATTTCATCGATAAAATACTTAAAATAGCCGAAAACTTCCAAGAATTGGTATGGAAATATTCAAGAGACTCTGGACAATCCGAATATATGCATATATTTTACCAAATCGTGTTCTTTTAGCCGTGATAATTCGGCAAAGTTTTGACGTTTTAGAATTTACCCTGTATTATCATAAAATTGATGCGACACAGTGGACCATACAAGGCATTTTGCTAGACAAAAATTACAATGCAGTGGGTCCTAATGATAAAAAAAAAAATCTGATTGGGATTTAATGTATTTATTATGTGGGGCTTTTTTTTAACTTTTTTGTTATTTACCTGATTTGAATGAAATTTGGTATTTGGGGTTGACTTAGGGTATTTTTTTGCAAGTATTCGAAATATTAAGTTTTCAGGTGACGTGACTATCAAAACTTTTTTCCTATGGGTCCTATTTGATTGAGTGAAATTTGGTTTTTGACTTTTATTTAGGCTAAAATTCCTGAATTTTAACTAATTTTTGAAATATTGTAATCAAACGCAAAACCCGTAAAAACAAGTATCTAGTCGTTAGACCTCGTTGCCGGGGCATCACCCGTTAAACAATCTCTAGTTAATTTTCCTTTTTTAAATAGTCTCCTCTGACCAAAGGCTTTTCTACTGATCAAACTACGACCTTGATTCGTATTCGTTTAATAAGCAAGTCAGCTTGATAAAAGAAAGTTACGCCATTTTAATTTGCCTCAGGGTTATTGGGGCTAATTATGCATTATAGCCACATCCATTCACAGAAAATAAATTACAATTGATACTAGACAAAGTGCTCGGTTGCACCCTATAAACACTTTTTTAAACAATCTTTCCAGGCACCTATATGCCCAAAATGGATGAGCTAGCCATTCCAGACTTCGCTGCTGGAGCAATGGAAAACTGGGGTTTAGTAGGCTATAGGGAAACCTATCTTCTTTGGAGTGAGGAGGACTCCTCGAACGCTTACAAAAAGGGCATAGCGACAGTAATCGCTCACGAGTTTACCCACATGTGGTTCGGTAACTTGGTCACTTGCCAATGGTGGGATTATTTGTTTTTAAACGAGGGTTTCGCCAGGTTTTATCAATTTTTTGGAGCCGCTGCTGTAAGTTTATTCGTTGGCAATAATTGAACACCTGGACGTGATTTTTTGAATAACTTTAAAGGTCAAGCAAACTTTGGACTGGGAACTGGATAAGTTGTTCAACGTGGAAGTTGTTCAAGTGGCTCTGCTGGCCGACTCGCAAAAGTCCGCTTCAGCTTTGACCTCTTCTGCTGTAACTAGAGCTGAGGTAAGGGTATCAAAAAAAAAAAAAACAAACACGAAAAGGAGAGGTTTGAGTAAATTTTTATTAAGGTTGCAGCAAAATTTGATACGATAACCTATAGTAAAGGGGCCTCGATCCTAAGGATGATCGAGAAAAATATTATGGGCCCTGACAATTTCATTTATGGTATTAGGGATTATTTGACCACGTAGTAAGTCACTCAATGGTAAAGGGGTGTTAAATGTTTCCTTCGTTTGTTGCTTATTGTGTCATTTTACACATAATAAGGCTTTTTTTTTCAAAGGGTGTGATCTCGGAGAACGAGTTTAGTGATGTTGCTAGATGAGAAATTTTAACTGTTTATAATTTTTGCATAGTTACCAGAGACAAACAACGAGACGCGCAACTCAACAGTAAATTATTATCCATGTATCTATCCTTTTTTGTCGTCATCAAAGGTGAACGCAGATGACGCTAGTGCTAGGCATTTTGACAGAACCTGCCCGCGAAATTTAAAATTTAGTTTAAGGCTCTTTAGAATCAGGTGATTCATGATGATTTATGTATACTATTTACGTCTTTTGTAACAGAAGTCTCATAGGTATATGTAGTTGTTTTTTTATTTTTTATTTCTTTTTTATCTAAACAGCATTATTTTCCGAGGTAATTGTTTTCTGCAAAAAAAAAAACTGTTTTTTATTAATTCTACCCTTACCCCCCACCCACCCCACACAACTTGCCAGTAAGAAATTGTTTTCCAAAATAATGCGCATGAATAACAGCCGGTTTCCTCGTTAATATCCAATCTAATAACACAGGTTTGTTTATTTCAATTTGATATACAGTACAATTTGATATACATTGTATATATATATATATATATGTATATTAATAAATATTTAACACAAAAACGGTGCTATTAGATTGGATATTATGTACGAAAAACAGTGATTTTCCAAAAGAATTTTTTACTTAGAAAATGTTGGGGGTGGATGGGGGGTAAGGGTTGTCTTGATGAAAAACAATGTTTTTGCAGAAAATATATATTCAATATTTAATTTAATAACACCGCTTATTTAAATTTGATATAATTTTCTATCTAAACATTTAGTATAAAAATAGTGTTATTAGTTTGGATAATATGGACGATAAACTAATGTTTATCGTCCATAGTAAACTAAATAAATGTTTCAGAAGAATTTTATCAAATATTTGAGGTGTAGTAATCGAGTTTAAAAAGTAGATATGTAAATCCTGTGCCAATTTTGTTTGCCAAATGCCATATTTTGTAAACAAAATTGTATATGTATATTATGATATACGTATATTCTACAATTTAATAAATATACCTTAACCATATGCGGTTGATAAATTTACCAAAACCGAAAAATTTACTAAAAAATCGTTGAATAAATACATATTTAATGATAATAAGATATATGTTGCTTGGGTGGGTTACCTATTACTGTTTATTACTAAGCCCAAAATGACTCATTATTTACAAACAAAAATCTCTTATAAGGATAAATTCTAAAAACTGACAATTCTACACAAACGACTCAATCCAAAATACAAGATGCCATTCCTATTCCTATTATTCCTTTTTTGTCGTAGAAAATACTAAAAATTAAGAGGAAATACTAATGGTAATTGATTTATTTGATTGGTTACTGTGGCTCCACCTTTGCTTACCATCGGTAATGCTAAAAGAAGATATCTGTAAAGGAAAATGGCTGTAATAAAATGAAAGAGATATATTGGCTTTGGTTGCGCGTCTAGTTGCTTGTCTCTGAAATTGCTAGAGATTTTTTTAAATCCAAGAATATACAGAATTAAGAATTTTTTTATCACAAAGCGTCGCGAATAGTCGGGATGCGTACCATAAAACCTGAATAAATTCACATTTTTTGAGCAGTAAGATGTTAGCCAACCATCAAAAAAAACACGCACAATTCTGCACCGTTGGACGGAGTTTGCGCTGTTACCAACTGTGATCAACATCTCACCGCTGGCGCTGGTTTAATCTTCATGATCACGGTGACTGATTCTTCAGTGTTTGCTATCAAATAAGATTAAAACACTGCATCTATTTACTTCAAATTAAATTTCTAGTGCCCAAAAATCTGCAATTCCATCATATTTATGGTCATCGTTTGCCAAATACACCCCATCGAACGTCCTGCCATCTGGGGTTAATTTAAGCGCAACCCTTCATAATTGGGTGGAAGGGTCCGGGCACCCTGTGGTCTTTGTTACGCAAAGTGGAAACGATGTCGTGCTCTCACAGGTATGTACAATATAAATTTAAATATTTTTTTTATTATAAAATTTTGTTGATTAGGAGAGATTTTTACTATCGGGCAACGATACCACTACCCAATACTACGTCCCGATAACGTATACCGTTTCAAATGATATAACCACTTTCTGGAATACCACTGTCAAACAATGGCTGGTTCCTGGTGAAAATTTAATCATTTCTAATGTTTTAAATGGCAGCGATTGGATCGTCCTGAATAACAAGCAAGCTGGTAAGTGCTGAAAAAAATTGGTTATTTCTTCATGCGCATGCTCTGATTTACAGGTTTCTACAGGGTGGAATACGACAATACTCTCTGGTCCGCCATAAAAACTCAACTAAAATCCAACCATCTTAAGATCGACGTGTTGAACCGGGCTCAGCTCATCAGTGACACCTTTAACTTGGCCAGATCTGGCAGTGCAGGTGGTTATGGCAATTGGAGTTACAGTTCAGTTCTGGATCTGCTGAGTTATCTCGAAAACGAAACGGATTATTATCCTTGGTATGCCACCATCGTGGGAAATAATCATTTGCTACAAAGAGTTGGGTGAGTTATCATTTTTTAACTGGAAGTTTGCTTGGCTATAATGCTCCCGTTGCAGATACAATACGACAGTTGGCAACAAATTTACTTCCTGGATGCTGAATCTTATGGATAAAGTATACGAATCAGTAGCGTTTAACACGTTAGACTCGAATAATCAAGTTTATACCACCAAGCAGGCGTTGATATTGTCCAAGGCTTGTCAATATGGACATTCTGGATGCATTTCTAAGTCCAAGCAGTTGTTTGACGAGTATAAAAATAATGGAACAAAGTATGTAAATTGAATTGTTTTTTGAGCATTTCAAAAACATTTATTTTCCAAAGAAAATAACACTAGAAAATGTCAATTACTATATTTACAATGTTAATGTCCTAGTAAGTAGTTATGCATCTCGATTTTAAAAGAACCGATGCATACACCTACTTAAAATATAAAAGGACTGGATGCACCCTTAGAAAATATATTTTAATTTGGTTTAATAGGTTATGTTTAGGGAGGAGTTATTTTTTCTGAGTCCCCCTTCCTGTTCTTTATAATATGGGGACTCAAAAAATTGATCTGCCAGTTCATTAGTGAGTGCTCATTCGAAAATGTTGAAAATACAGGTTATCATGAAACTGTGGGACAATATTCTCAAAATATCGAAGAATTTTTGTAACGTAAAAAAACGTAAAAACCAATAGGACAACCAATTATTATTTTTAACAGTGACTATTGTTGATTTTAAATTTAAAAATAAAATAAAATAAGCATCACTTGTCAGAAAATAAGCAACAAGAGTAAATAGTCGACATACATCAAATATTCATTAAAAATCTACTGCGGAAGTGTAGAACTCAAAATTCCAATGAGAATCCAAGGATCGATTGAACTAGTTACAGACTGATTCTAAACAAGTAATAAGCTCAGTTCAGAACTAGTCACCGCAAACGCTCTTTTTAACAATGCGCATGCAAAGCAATTCTGAACTTGTTCTGAAAATGTCACAGCGAACAAAGCTAATAATATTTGCAGGATTTACTGCCTTGGAGAAGGGGTGTCAGATGGATGTCATCTACACTGACTTCTCCAAGGCTTTTGATAGACTTAATTATAGCATAAATTACTAAGGAAGTTGGAACTGTTTGGCTTTCCTGGGAAATTAGTGGCTTGGTTTTTTGATTTCTTATCGGGAAGGACCCAGCAAGTACCCATTGGTAATGCTGAGTCAGACAACATTGTTGTCTACTCTGGTGTTCCGCAGGGTTGCCATTGTTGACCTCTGATGTTTAATATATTTATTAATGATGTTGCCTCCTGTTTTAAAAATAATAACTTCTTGATATTTGCAGATGATGTTAAATTTTATTGACAAATCATCTTACCTTGACCAGGTTAGGTTTCAGCAGGATTTGAATAAATTGTATAAATGGTGTATTAATAATAATTTATTTTTAAATATTAGCAAGTGTAATATTATGAGTTTTTACAAAGAAAATAAGCGGAAAGATTCATCTTATAGTGTTGCTGGCCGTAATTTTCAGTACAGCAGCACAATAAAAGATCTTGTGATATGGTCTGATGAACAACTATAATACACAACTTTTTTAACCTTTAATACACACATTAATAATTCAATCTTAAAGTCGTCCAGGGTTCTTGGTTTTGTGGTTCGCAGAGTTTATATCTCACTTGTAGTTTCTTTACTTAATTATGGTTCAATGGTTTGGTCACCATTTTACATGAACAGCTGTTTAGCTTTGGAACGGGTTCAGAACAAGTTTGTTAGATTCTGTCTGTTTAAGTTAAATATGAAAATTCCTTATAATAGACCATGCGTTGGAGATGATAAATCTAAAAACTTTAAAACAAAGACATTCAGATCGTATTTTCTTATTTAAGTTGTTAAATGGTCATATAAATTGCCATGAACTTCTGAGGATGATTTTCTTTAATGTGCCAACTAGAAACCTAAAACATAATCTTTGTTTTCCCTGCCTTTTCGTGGCACTAATTATGCATCTCACTCTCCAATTGAGAGGACTTTAAGAATGTTAAACCCGGGTGAAGTGGATATTTTGGGCATTACCTTGTCTCAGTTTAGGCATCAAATTAGAGAAATTATTTGAATATTTTTGATAATTTTTTTTTCAATTTTTTTACTTTTGATTATGGAAGGTATTTTAATTTTTAATATTTGTAATATTAGCTTTTGGTCATTGTTTTTTTTTATATTCATTTATGGGTTGTAGTTATGTTATCAGAGCAAAATCAGTTTTAATGACAATTAAATGGTTAATATGGTTATTAATTCTGTTAGAATTTAATAGTTTATTATTGTGGTTAGGTTAAATGAATTATTATGTTGCATTATTCTTTTTTGTAATGAGGTTGACCCCGTATAATAATAAATAAAAAAATATATATTTCAGGTTAGACAATTCAAGACCGTTAAAATAAATTAAATTAAATTTAATTAATATAAATTATGCACAACCATTGACAAAACAACGATATCAACAAAGCACACAATTCAAATTGTACTATTTTTCATTTGAAAATTTAAAAAAAATCTTATACCAACAAAATAGGGTTTTTCACGTTTTACTCGAAAACCTTAAGGTTGTGTGAGAAAAGTATGAGAAAAGTGTAGATACAAAAACTATAGATTATCTTGTCACCTATAATTATCTTTAAAATCATTTTTCTCTTAGTCAATGATTTTCTGCAAAGAAATTGTATTTCATTAATCCTACCCTTACCCCCCCCCACCCACCCCACACAACTTACCAGTAAGAAATTGTTTTTAAAAATCATTGTTTCCAAAATAATATGCATGAATATCAGCCGGTTTCGCCAGTCATTAATATCTAATCTAATAACACGGTTTATTTATTTAAATTTAATATAATTTTCTATCTAAACATTTAGTATAAAAACAGCGTTATTAAATTGGATAATATGGATGAAAAACAGTGATTTTTCATAAGAATTTCATCAAATATTTGGGGTGTAGTCATCTAGATATGTAAATCTTGCATCAATTTTTTAAATTTTATTAAAAAACGCAATGTGAATGCGAGGCAAAGGTAGCCAACGAACAGAAGAGGAAGGCAAAAAAACTAATGTGTATAATAATATTTCAGGATATACAATTTAAGTTGAAATAAATTAAATTGAATTTAATTAAATTAAATTACCCAAAAAAAATCTAATAAAACCATTATAATTTGTACCACCTATTCTCTCATTACTTTTTATAAACACCCCACTGATAGCGCTAAAAACTAAACTTATTAAATTAAAATGTTTGATTAAACTGATTTTACGTACTTAAATCTTATCTTGCTATCAACTATCCCGAATTTCTAACTTTATAAAACTAAACCCAAAAATCACGAATAATAAAATTATAAATACAAATAAATTTTAAGGTAACTTTTAACGCTTGAGTGGTTTAACTGAGGTCAGACAAAATAGTACGTGAGCGTATGTAGTCAAATTTTACGAATCAAATGTATAATTTTTTTTAAATGTTTAAAACATTTATTTATTTAATGTAATGATTAAGTGTCGCTTAGGATATTACTTTATGACCCTTTCCACATAAAGTTTTGCGATTTAAACATGCATGCCATGTGACAATACAAGCAACACCGGCACACGGACTATTCGCGGCACATCAAAGATCTAATAGATCTCTGAACTTTACTAATATACCTATATCAAGGAACTATGATTGCATATCTTAGTGAAGAACTTCTGTATGAGATTCCATAAGAAAACCTCATTCCGAAATGTTGTATTTTTTGGATAGAATTAGAAAAGGTACTAATAATTGCATTATTATTAGTCAAACAAAGATAGTATTAATGTAATACATATAAAATGTATTTAGTTTTAGCTGGAATGTGACGCTCTAGATTATGCAGACCCCTTAGACGCATATAAGCAATCCTCAATTTATATGGGATAAGAAGCTTAAGCTACTATCAAAAATTACTCCTAAATTTTTGGCTTCATCAACTACTGGTATATTTGCATTCTGAATTTTTAAAATATAGTTATTCCTTGCTACTTCGAGTTGAATTTTATTGGATCCTATAAAAAGAGCACATGATTTATTAGCATTCAGTTTTAGATTGTGATTTTCAGAAAAGTTATTCAGATCATTATTAAATTGTGTTCGGGAAAGAGGTAAGGAATTGGAACAAAACGACGTATACATCTGTGAATCATCAACATACTGCTGAAGTTTCATCTCAGTCAATTTTGTTTTCATATCAGCTACATACAAGGAAAATAATGAAGATCTTAGAATAGAGCCTTGTGGTACTCCAGTTTTCAAATGTACCTACATAGTTCGAGTTTGAAATCGAGTTTTCATTTTTAATTACAACAACACAATGGAATCTATTAGAAAGATAAGGTAAGGTGGGGTAAGTGCGACCAAGAATTTTAATAGTGCCTCTTTACAACTTCATATTTTTTTTAAATATATACATTGCCGAATTCATTTTTGTTTGCGAACTTGTTCAGGTGTTTCCTATAAAGATATAGTATTAAAAATATAAAGACTTTTACAAATTTTGGAAATATAATAATATATATTTTTAGTTGCAGGAGATTGCTCTTTCCCAACCGGAGGGTGAAAGTGCAATCGGACATAAAATAAGAAGTTAAATCGTATTATAAAAAAGAACGGGAAAGAGCATCATATTTCTAGTAAGCTTAAAAAATCGGAATAAATTATATTTTTGATATATCTTTAATATAAAATGCGTACCATCAGAAAAAAAGAAACTTAAACTTTCTTATATTTAAAGTTAATTTAAACTTTCTAAAATTTCATACTTATACACCACTGATTTGTCTTCTACGTCTGAGAAAATAAAAGTATTTTTGGGATATTTTTGCCCTACAGCAGCTTTCATAAATGAACAGTCATACATTTTAAATGGCTCAATTATTTCGGTCACTAAGCCAACGTATATTTTCTCACAACGTCGAGATTTGAATGCCACTTTTATGTGTGTGCCTACATCTAGATCTTTAGGCTGATCCTTATCTGATAGGTTTTTTAATTCGCTCAAAGGTATGTTTTCTGAGCCATCAGATTCTTCAGTAATTTCCTGAACATCACAAAATCTTGAGAGGCTTTTTTTGGAACTATTTGATTCCAAATGTATGTCATCCTCGGTGTCAATATAATTATGTTGGCTCTTCGTAATCTGAAGTTTGAGAACTTGAACTTATCTTCCTGTTTTTTTTAGGTTTCCATTTGTTCATTCCACTAGTGCTTGGAACATCGTTTTGCTCGATAACGACTTTCGTAGTTTTGCTTTCAAGAATTGTGTGTGCCACTGTAGCAGTTAAAACTTCAGCATCTGCTGAATTTTTTTTATCGCTGTCTAATCGCTTGAGGATTTTCCGATTTATTCAATCGTATTGTATCCAATAAAATATTTTTCAAACATGGGTCACTTTGCTCCTGTGTCTTTTCGGTTATAATGTCTGTAGGTTTATCTGATACTGATGGCTTACAGCTTAAACTGATAGCACTTCAGTGAATGTGGTAACCAAATTATTCTTTAAAAAGTTAATAAAGATTTCGCAGTTTATCCAGCCTTTTTTACTAGCAGCAAAAGTCATGTTGGGGCATTTATTATCCGTACTTTCAGGAATCCAATTGGACCATCAGTTTAAGCCCTTAAAAATTACTAAAGGTGGTGCTTTTTCACCACTAGCATTAGCAGCTACCAAACACGTGAAGTTTTCTTTTCCGGTGCCTCCAGTAATTCTACGGAGGACGGTTTTCCCTTTTCTCCTACAACTTTCGTTTTACTAGGATCTGTACATATACTCGTTTCATCCAAATTCCATATGAGATGTGGTTTGTCAGCCAAATTGAACCGTTGAAGGGTTCCCTCAAGTAAATTGAAATATTCATTTATAATAAACAGATCGGTTTGCTTTTTTCGAACGACTGCGGTTTTTTCATTGCTGGGTGATGACGCCGTCTAAAAAGAATAAACCAGCCTTTTCCAGGACGTCTGTTTTTCAAGGGTGTTTGAATTTGACTCCGATTCACATACTGTTGAATGACATCCAAAAGCTCCTTTCGTGACAGACCAAAGCCACTTTTTTGTAAAGTTTTTAGATACTCGACTAGCAATTCTTCATCCTCTTTTTTTAATGCTGTACAAAACCCTCAGGTTTGGCTTTTGTTGCCACGACGACCAGACAGATAGCACTGTAAAGTACTGTATGGAATAGAGTATCTTTTCGAGGCAGCTCTTAAACTTAATAGGTTGCAGTTTATGCTCTGAATCGCAGCCGACCGCAATAGCTTCTTTTGTATAACCTGTTCCTCGTTGTGTCTTTTTTTTATAGCTTCTAACCATCTAAAACCAAAAAACACCCATCGCCCGAGAAAGTGCAATCAAATGATATTTGTATATTGGGAAAGTGCAACCTAATGATTGCACTTTCAAGTGGGCAAGTGCAATCATGTAAACAAACAAAAAATAATTGGCGATACTTATTTAAAACAATACAATTCATACATACAATACAATACCTTATACATACAATACATACATACAATACCCTTATACCCTATTATTTCACCTAAAATAAAACACTTACCTTCAGTTTTTCGGCAAAAGCCAGCAAATTAAAAATACACGTGCTTCGCGTTAATGCAGTCTCTCGCTTTACTGATTGAAATATACTAACTGTGTGTGGCTTGCGTGGTTGCATTTTCCCGCTTTTTGCACTTACCCCACCTTACCTTAATACTTATATCTGAAAAACCAAAATAGTGCAATTTTGCAAGTAACATCTAATGATTAAGTGTATCAAATGCTTTACTAAAGTCTAGAAGACACAGGCAAGTTGTTACATTCTTATCTTCATTATGTCTTATATCATTATTACAAGACAAGTAATGAACTGTTTAAGAAAACCGGATTGACAGCTTGGAATAATATTAAGAGAATCACAAAATTCTATTATTTGATTATAGCTTTTTTCCACAACTCAGGAAATGTACTATTCTCCAAAATACATGTATTAATGATATTTAAAAGTGGTTTTTTGCAAAAAGGTAAACATGAGGTTAAATCTCTTATAGAAAGATCATCTTCCCCAACAGAGTTGGAATTAATTAAACTCATTAGTTTTACTAGAGTTGATTCATCGCTTAATCTAAAACTAAGCTTATTATTAATGACGTTAGAGTTAATATTATTCTGATAAAAATGAATGAGGTCATTTGCGGTGCTATATCAGGTAAACAATTTACAATGAGCGAAGTTTTATTAAGTATATTAGCATCATTTAAATTAAAAGGCATTTCATCCATTTTAGGGTTCCAAAGAACTTGAGAACCATCGTTTATTGTAACGCCCTGAGGTACAGTGACTCGGATGACACCGATTTCAGGTTCTTATGGCAAAAATACACCGAAACCAAGCTGATGACCGAAATTTTAACTTTACTGAGCGGCATGGCATGTTCTCAAAACTCTACCAACTTAAAATGGTATTTCTTACCGACGGTCATCAAAAGCTTTTACTAATTATTTTCGATCATGTTTTTATAGGCTCTTGAGTCAAACGATAAACTCCACATCCGGAATAAGGCTCCAAGACTTCACAACAGTTTGGTCATATGTATACACGAGCAGCAAAGTTGGCACCAACGCAGCTTTGGAATATATCAATGAAAACTACCAAGCGCTCTCCGCTTCGTAAGTGAACACCCTGCATATTCAATATTTATATAATAAACTCCTTTTTAGGTACAGCAGTGTAGGGTCATTAATATCTAATGCTGCCAACTATATAAGCGAAGAGGACCAGCTGGTATATGTAAGTTTTAGTTTCGGATTTACTATATTTTCTTTGATCTGTGTGTTTAAGTATTTTTATGCGCTGTATATTATAGAAAAATCTGTATTGTTGTGACGAATTCATGAGTTACTTATTTTATTGCGTCACTTATAACAAAAATCAATTTAGAAATTTTTATCTCATACGCTCAAAAAATTGAAAAATTTCTTCTTCTTGTAACTCAGTATACACATGTTGAGAATTATGACGAAATAACGTTCTATTGATGTTCCAGTTGGAGGCTCTGGCGAACATTACAGGGATCTCAGAGAGTCACAAAAACACCACCGAAAGTGCCCTAAAATCAGCCCAAAGCAACATTGATTTTGGGACGAAAATCGCCTCAAGTGTATCCATGTACCTGGATTCTCCTAGTTCCGATACAACTTCCGAATCTCCAGATTCCACGTCCGACTCACACGTTTTTAAATCGTCTTACCTTTTACTGATAACATTTTTATTCTTATGCATGAAATGAGTTTTTTGTGTTCCCAAAATACACGGTAATTTATTTAATTGACCACTTGTTTGATTGCGAGCGTTAAAACGTTTAAAACCGCCCACTTTGCCGCACTAAAGTTTCCTATTGGAGCGCAAAATATGCGCGGACTGATTTATACAATTCCTTCCCGGTGGTCTTTTATGCACCCTTGTGGCATTTCTCACGTTGACAGCCATCCCTTATTTGCCGATTTGTCTCCCCATTATTATCGGCGAATTATAAATGAATCCGGACTGTTTCGCGTATTAAATCCGCTAATGGAAGTAAACGGGGGTGCGGGTTTTCTTCTCGTACAATTTTGATTGTAAATTAAACTTTAAGCGAGGTACGAATTTTTTTTGTAAATTGCCTGGGAATTGATTAATGAACCACGAAAGACACCCTGAGAGACAACGATAAAGTTTTAACCCGGTAGTTTTTTAAAAATCTATTTCAGTTGAAATGACCTTAAGGTGCCTGAATCTATATATAACTTCTTGAAAGAAACAGAAATTCATTTAAACTGCCTTAAAAATTAAGTTAAAAAATTACGTTAACTACTTGAACCAGAAAGTGATTTTTCTGTGCTTTATATACATTATTTTGTTATTCGAGGCAGTTGGATAATGAGTCTCACAAATTTTGAATGAAAGTACGACAAGGAGTGAGTGACAATTTCATGAAATTTGATGGGTCACACACCATACTTTGATTCAATAGTTTTTGAAATATAAACATTTTAAAATATCGTTCGTGAGTTTTGAATAAAGAAAATGGATGAAACATGAAAGAGCCATTTGTAAAAATGATATTATTGAAATGAGAAGGAAAACAGACGAGGCTAAGGAGAAGAAACATTAGATACAAAAGGGAAAACTATGCAGAATGATAACGAAGAATAGTATGGCGAATATGATAATTGAGAAAACACAAAAGGAACTTGCAATGGTGTTGATATAAATACTGAAGCTGATGAGCAGTCGTTTATTGCGTTTATTGCTTGCCAAATCAAATGTAGTTGAGATCAAAGAAGATTTCTATATGAAGATAAGTAAAAAATCTACTAATAAATATAAGCAGTTAAGCTTCGTTTTGGAAAGAGATCCCAAGACTTTTGGTTAACATTTTTTTAATTTAAGCTAGAACATTTAAGCTTAAATCGATATTTACAGATTTTCAGTAATTTATTGATATAATTCAAAAAGGCGATTTTGATGTCATGAAGGCAACAAGGATATTATAATCCTCCTACACATTTTCGCCTCCTCACTTCATCCTCGTCCTAATCTTTCAATAGGATAATATATATCGAGCTATCAAGCACTGGACAACTTCCTTCAAGAAGTTCTATCATGTTCTAACTATTATTAAACTCAGTTTTAAACTTCTCAAAAAAATAGAATATTACACAGATCTACGTAGCTTCACTCTTATGTCTGTTTAAGGGTTTAAAAAATCTGAATGTACATTCAAAAAATAATCTAGATATCCCAGCTACAGTACAAGTCCCCGAATCAAACAACTGGACAAATAAGACCGCATTTTACAATTTTTCAAAATTAAATAACGATGTGAATTTCACCTTGTCAATGCAGTCTTTTGAAATAATATAAAAATGTGTTTTTGATATATCTAAAATCAAATGCTGCTGAAAGTGATGACCTGACATAGAAGATACTCAAACAGAGTTTGCCAGTTATATTAAATGACCTGAATCATATCATAAATAGTTACTTGGAGAGGAGATTTTTCTAACCAATGGAAAGAATCAGTTGTTTTTTTTTATTCCCAAAATCAGCCACCCGTACTGTGTTAAAGACTTAATGCTTCTAATTAGCCTATTATCAGTAGTCTCCAAGGTTTTAAAAGCTATTTTATAGGTCGACAACAACGGGTACGTATAAACAATAGATTTTCCTTTTCTGGAACCATCATTTCTGGTCCTCTTTTATTTCTTATTTATTCCTTTAATGCAGTTCAAAACTCGCATGTACAATCCTATGCTGATGATATCCAGCTTCTGCATTACTTTTATCCTGAAGGTTCTGATTTCAGCTATCGATGACCTAAATTCAATTTAGCAATACTCGAATGAATAATTTGAAATTAAACGCTGAATAAACTGAAGTTTTGCTATTTTGTCCAGGAAAAATAAGGGTAGAATTAAAGAGGAGGTAAAACAGGGTTTCCAGGTGTGGCGCTTTTAAATTTCAAATGGCGTGTAAAATTTTGGTACATGCGCCGGGCGCCTAAAGTGGCGCTTTTGTATTTTGTATCGTGCACCTTGATTGTAAACTAGTCAAAAGAAGCATTGGTTTTGGTTGGTTCTTAATACTATTAATTTCATAAACAAATCCAACTACCAAAAGGGATCGTCTGCCATTCGCCTTTGCATGAGCGTGAGCGTAAACTGGACTTGTGCGTAGACTGACTAATATGTAATATTTTTGTTGTCATTATTTTTATGAAAAAAGTTATTTTGTAGAATTCCCATTTATTTTATTCCTATATTTTTTTAAAATAAAGTATATGAGTATTTAAACACATTTGTTTCTAATTACAAAAAAAAAACAAATTAAAATTAGGTAATTACTATTATATTTAATAAAATAATAAATATGTATATCTGTACCGGGTGCTGCATCTCATTACGTACCGTAGGAATTACAATGCAAAAATAAAGAAATAGAAATTCCTGCTTCCCTAATTGCTTTAGCTAAAAAGTTTATAGGACCTTTTTTGTAGCAAATTCATTTTGTTATAAGAAGGTATTTTTATAAAACAAGATATTTGAATCGTGGAGGCAAAATTGTCGAAAATGTTCTTGCCCTTTTCTGTTTCCATCACCTGTTTGCTAATTAAGAAACAAACATTACCTTTTTTGAAACTTTACAGTATCAAATTTCTAAAATGATTTATTCTATACAGGAAAAAGTAGAGATGATAAAACTTTATTATTCTGGAACTAGTACACGGGAAATAAGTGCTTTATTTATAAAATAGTTATGAAATAGTGTAATTATTAGTTTGTACAGTAGTTTATTGCAAATAAATATTGTTGTTATTACATGACTGTTCCAAATTGTGTTTTTTCCTTTGAAGGACCAGTCTGCAGCAGCGTTATAATAAACCTCGGGCAAATAACACAGTTTGTATTTTCATACATTTATTAAAAATACCCAAATAAAACACTACTACAAACACATTTTAAATGAACTGTAAAATTTAATTCTGGTTCAAACAAAGACAAATTATTATAGATTGCCAGAAGCATTCGAAAAGAACCGGCCGTTAATATGTAAATTACGCGTATGTAAAGGTGTGTATCACAGTTCGCAGGGATGTTAAACCGATGAAAACCACGCACTTTTTTTCTTTGACCCAAAAACTCTACTACTTAAAACCTTAAAAACATAAAAATAAAAATCTCTTCTTCTTAAAGGAAGTTTTTCAGAAACCTTCAAACCGGCCGCTTTCTCGGATTTTCTTTGGCGGTGCGCTATAGTACGCTTCACTTCTAAAATCTTGGGTTTTTAAATTAATATTCATATAATACAGTTCGATTCACTCATTACCTAACATCCTCCCCCCCCCCCTTGAGGTAACATCCTCAAGTCTCAGATGGAAATGGACAAAGTTTAGTAATAGGCCTTACCAAAACACTGTTTTCCGTACGCACTTTAACTACTCGCACCTTACCATCTTTTCCGGGAAATATTTCTAAGACGCGAGCTAAAAGCCACTTTAAAGGAGGAAGACCATCATCCTTTAACAAAACAATGTCATTCACTTTCAAATTCTCCTTAGCCGTGAACCATTTACTGCGGTTTTGAAGAGTGTTAAGGAGTCAAACACGAAAAGTCTGTAGCATCAGTCGAAATTGGACACAGTGGTCTGGAATTCAAAATTGACTCGATCTGTGCCAGGACGGTTAAAAGTTCTTCATACGTAAAGCAAGAATTCTTAATTGCCTTGTATAGCAGTGATTTTGTGCATTTAATTCCGGCTTCCCAAAGCCCTCCCCAATGTGGACTGTTTGGTGGAATGAAACGCCACTCAATCTCTTTTGTTGACAAAAAATCAATAATTACATTCTTATTGGAATTTGATTTAAAAAATTTATATACATCTTTAAGGAGATTGTTGGTTCCCTGAAAATTTGTAGCATTATCGCTGAAGATAATAGCAGGATTACCTCGACGTGCTATGAATCGTTTTAAAGGTTAGCAAAAATGCCTCAGTTGATAAGCTAGTTACCAGTTCAATATGCATTGCCTTTGTGGCCATGCAAATGAAAAGAGCTATATAAGCTTTTGATTTGGAAGAATTTCGAAGTCTGGATTGTTTTATTAATATCGGTCCGCCGAAATCAACCCCAACTTTCAAAAATGGTCTCGCAACTGTAGTTCTGTCCGCCGGTATAGCCCCCATAATCTGATTTGATGAACTAGCCCTAAATCGAAAACAAGTTGCACAAGCTTTCAAAACAGATTTTACTTGACTTAAACCATGAACTGGCCAAAATCTTGTTCTTAAATTGGCCAAAACCGTATGTGCTCCTGCATGATATAACTTTAGATGTTCCAACCTAATTAAAAGCTTAGTAACATAATGTCTTTCTGGGAGTATTATAGGAAATTTCTGATCATATGGAATATAAGAGTTTGCAAGGCGCCCATTGATCCTTAAGATTCCGTGCTTATCTAAAAAAGGATTTATAACCTCTTAAGATGACTGCTTTTAAAAACCGATTGATAATTTGCATTCCCTGAATTTGCATTAACCGTTTGTTGTTTAAGATGCTCAATTTCTGAAAGAAAACATTCTTCCTGAACCAATTTAACAATTTTAAAAAGTGAGTTTCTTAGCTCATTAACGGTGAGAGGTCCTCGAATGTTTAGAATTTTTTGGATTTGAATTATTTATGAAACGAATACAGAATGCAAATGACCTCTGTAACCGCGAAAAACTAGCATATCTTGTCCAATCTAGAAGAATATTTTTACTTTGAAGTTTAGTATTGACTAAAGTGACCTTTTTCTGTTCAGGTGGACTTTCCATTGTAGTATCAAATTCGAAAGTTGAAAAATCAAAACTGGGATTTTCCAAAAACTTTGACCCATGCCACCATAGATTATTTGATATAAGGTCTTTGGAAGAGGAACCGCGTGATATAATGTCAGCTGGGTTTAACTCTGACTTTATGTAGTTCCATTGAAACCCATGAGTAAGTTCTTGAATTTCGGAAACTCGGTTGGCTATGAACGTGTTACAACGCGAGGGAGATGAGTTAAGCCAACAAATAACAATTTTTGAATCTGTCCAAAGCAAAACTCTTTTTATTTTAATCGAAAAAATTCTCATAAGTTTATGAACTAATTTGGACAAGAGCAGAGCTCCACAGAGTTCCAAACGTGGCAAAGATATTGTTTTGATTGGTGCCACACGTGATTTTGAACAGACCAGGTTAGAAGAAATGTGTCCATCTGCATGCAATATTCATATTCATATAATACAGTTCAATTCACTCATTACCTAACAATGACAGATTTTTGAAGTTTCAAAAAAGGTAATGTTTGTTTCTTAATTAGCAAACAGGTGATGGGAAGGGAAAAGGGAAAGAGTATTTTCGACGATTTTGCCTCCACGATTCAAATATCTTGTTTTATAAAAATTCCTTCTTATAGCAAAATTAATTTGCTACAAAAAAGGTCCTATAGACTTTTTAGCTAAAACAATTAGGGAAGCAGGAATTTCTATTTCTTTATTTTTGCATTGTAATTCCTATGGTGCGTAATGAGAGCACCCAGTATAGGAAACTGTGAATAAAAGGAAATCCACATTTGTCCAATATTTGAAACTCCCGCTAATTTTTTAATAGTTTTTGCGTCCTGTCAAAAGGTGGCGCTTTGGTGGCGCATTTTAGTGTCAAAACTGGCGCGTGACAGTTAGTAATACCTGGCAACACTGAAAGAAAATAAAAACTTAGAATGTATATATTTGTGTTCTGTGATTTTACCTTTATTTAGTTTTTTTTTATTTATGTAGTTTTACACTTTTCTCATATAAGTAAATCTTTATTTGGTGTATTCCGTATTCAAAACAGAATGGCAAACTATTTAAAAATTACTTACTTACAAGACAAACAAGAGGATCTAAAGGTAATATTCCCTGTAAAAATAGACCTTAAATGAGTATTAGTTTCCCAACATTGCTGTCTATGTCAATACAATTATGAGAATGAATTTGATTAAAATGGATTGAACTTTTGGTTATTATTAATAATCTTATACATTTATTCTGCCTAAGGATATTATTTAAAGCTTGTTCCTTTAGCATTTTATACATATCATCAATGTGGATCTGATATTCAAGATTAAATAGTGTCTCTTAAAAGTTCTCTCTTTTCAACTTTTTTAAAGGTGATTAAGTTGCACATACCCAAACTGAAATAAACTAACATTACAGATAAAAAATTTCTGTATATACAAACAGCCCCGATAAAGGATACTAACTTATTTTTTTTATGGTCTTTATGTTCTTACCTTGTTAGCTCCTCATCAAGCACTATCCATTAATAGATAATAATTTATACTTTTCACTCTTCACAGTTTTATTAATACCTACTTACTTTTTAGTTAAATATCATATATTTAGTTTTGCCTATATTTAGTTTTAATTTATTATTTAACAGGCATCTTTGTATTTATCTAAGTCAATATTTACTAAATTAGCTTGAATATCCCTATGACCTTATATACAACTTCCTATTTTAGGTGAATGATTATCAATTTAGAAACAAACCGTTTCCAATAAGTCCGATATATGAACTCCAAGTGGACACTTTTGAGCTGTTAACACAAGGTGAAAATGTCAAAAGAGTCTATAAGCTGAATTTTCAGGAAAATAAGGTTTGTTCCTACAGATCAATGGACTTGATGACTTAAAATTACACTTTCAGGAAGTCAAACATGACTACTTTCCAGGAGATGTTATAGCTATACTACCTGAAAATGATCAAACTGAAATTAATGAGTTGTTTAAGAGGCTTAATTTAACAGATCAGTGCAATAAATATTGTAAATTAGATCTAACAGATGATGCAGGCAAGAAGAGCATTCCGAAACATTTACCTACACATCATGTGACTTTAAAACAAATTTTTTTGAAATATGTTGATGTAAGAAGTGTCCCCAAAAAGGTATATCAAACATATTTTAGCCATAAACCCTTCATAACTCCTATTTTTAGCTATTTTTAAAAGCCCTAATCAAACACACATCCGATCAACCTGATATAGAGAAGCTGCAACAAATCTGTTCTCCTTCAGGTTCATCATTTTACTTAAAATTTATTGAGGAAAATCGCAGTTTATTGTTTCTATTAAATTGCTTTCCATCTTGCAATCCCCCAATTGAATTAATACTAGAACACTCGACACCTCTAAACCCTAGATATTTCTCTACTGCCACATCACCATTAAACAGGCAACTATCAATTATATTTGACGTTTTAGAACTGCCAAAGGGCTTAAAAGGGATTTGCTCAGGATGGCTTGAAATGATTTTAAAAGAGAATAATAGAACAACAAAAATTCCAGTATATTTCCGCAAACCTGGCAATTTTCGTTTGAAACCCAATATTGATAAACCAATAATGTTAATAGCAACAGGGACTGGATTGGCCCCATTTATAGGATTTCTAGATCATTTTAGATTGATGGGTTCTCATCCAGAGATATGGATGTTTTATGGTTGCCGGTATGTTGATAGAGACTTTATATGTAAGGAATTGTTGCAATCTTATGCAAATGATGGCATCATAAAGTGCTTATTTACAAGCTTTTCCAGGGATAATGAGCAAAAGGAGTATGTTCAGCATAAGATATTAAAAAACAAAGAGGTGGTGATTGATTTTATAACAAACAAAGAGGCAACTATTTATGTTTGTGGGGATCAAAAAACCATGGTGAAAGATGTCAAGGAAACACTAGTAAATTGCTTTATGGACTGTAAAAATGTTGACAGGACTGATGCGGAGAGGGTTTTAAGTGATTTAGTGCAAAACGGGAAGTTTCTTGTTGATACTTGGTCTTAGAAATAAATATATTTCATTTGTGTTAATATATTTAATTATTTTAACTATTTCTTTATTTGTTTTCCCACCGTTTAGTAAAATTTTGTTAATTCAAACAAAAAAATGTTTAATTTATTTTTAACTATTTATTTATAATGTATTTAACCCACATTCTTTGTTAAACTACTAATATATAGAAAATTAACACTATTTTATTATTGTTTGCAATAATATTTAATAAGTTAATTTTACTTATTAGGAATAGTTATTTTAACAATAAGAAACTGCCAACTGTCCTTAGAACATTGAAAGGCCTTTCAATGTTCTAAGCAACTGTCTAATAAAATTTACTTAAGAAATAGTATAATTTAACAATAGTCGGGTTACATAACCATGCTTTTTTGTTAATTGAAACTAAAAAATGTTCAATTTTAATTTTACCTATTCTCACGTGGTAAATTGAACCCACTTTATTCGTAAAGCAACTAGTATTTAGTAAAGCAACAATTTTTTTTGTTAAATCAACCTACTACTTTGTTTGGATAATCCACAATGTTGTTTCAAATTGATTGATTTTACCACTTATTCCAGGTAAATTTACAACGTTTTTCGGTATTCCTGGAAATATAAGTAGCACACGATACATATTCTTTGCTTGCAGTGCATACAGTTTCATTCTTTTCCACGATACGGTTCGCGTTGCACGTTGATAAAATTGCGCGCCAAATAATAGGAATAGGAAATAATTTTCTTCATTTTGTATTATACACTCAGTGTTTTGTGAGTTATTTTTTATATTTTATAAGAGTGAGTAAACAATTGGTGTAGTAAAGATGGATGATGATTTTTCAGTAAGATATACAAATCAGTTTGTAAATTCTCTAGTCAATTCAACTAAAGACAACGAAGACGAAGGTGGTCTCAATTTATTTAGCCTGTCTAATCCTCTTGAATTTTTTTTTTTTTTAAGTACTTTATTGTCGAAAATTTGGTACATGTACACGAATTTTATTGACAAAGCTTCAGAAAATAAATACAATCAAATCAGACTTTACAAAACAAATATAAAAAATTTATACAACATATAAAATGCCTAAAAAAAAAAAAATGCAAGAGAAAAATGTTACAAACAAAATCTTTATAAAACAAAATATATGCATGTAGACAAAGGTAGCAGAGATAAAGGGACACATAAAGGTATGTTCAAAATTAAAATTAACAGATTAAAAGCTTAGCATCTACTACACAACATCCTCAGCCTTAAAAAAGTCTTCAATCGAATAAAAGGCTTTTAGAAGCAAATATGACTTCAGTTTACAACGAAACTGGCGCAAAGACTGAACACTTCTTAATTCCACGCTAATGTGATTATAAATCATTAAACCGCAATATATAAATGAATCTTTGATAGATGTAAAATGAGGAATAGGAAGGGGAATATTATTAATCTGTCTGGTAGGGTCAAAATACGGCTCTCTTTGAAAAGATTACCACAATGCATTCTAGAATGGGCCTTAAATAAACTTCTGACAGCCCTCTTTTGCAGCACAAAAACAGACTGACACAGATAATTTGAACATGCACCCCAAAATGGAAGAGCATACCTTAAATGCGACTCTAATAAAGCAAAGTACACATCACGAGCAACATCTCTCCCCAGTTCATGAACGGTTGCCCTAACAGAGAAGCAGCCAGAAGCAAGTTTTTTATTTAGCTTTAATCCTATTGGACTATAGTAAGGCTTTTGATATGGTAAATCATCATATTCTCATAGCAATTTTGCATTACATTGGTTTTAGTATGTTATCTGCACGGCTTATTAGATCGTACCTTGCAAATAGATCACAGCAGGTTATGTATCGGGACAGGCTTTCTGACTGTCTTCAAGTTATTGCTGGGGTACCACAAGGAAGCATATTGGGTCCTCTCCTTTATACAATGTATACTTGTAATTTTATTGACAGTCTTCAGTTTTGCAATTACCATCTTTACGCTGATGATACTCAGCTCTACTATTCTTTTAATATACGTGAAGTCGACATTGCTAACGGGAATATAAACCTTGACCTTCAGAGAGTTTGTCAAACCTCCGCTGATCATAATTTAAAAATTAATCCTGCCAAATGAAATTTTATTATTTTTGGTAATGAAGTGTCAAAAAAAGTTGCCCAGGAGCGCCTAAGTCTTAAAATTGACAATGTGAATATACCTTGTGTAAAACATGCCAAGAGTTTGGGATTGGAAATAGATGGTGATTTGCGGTTTCAGGAACATATAACTTCAAAATTGAAAAAAGCTTATTCAACTCTCCGTCTTATTTATTCTAGTCGTAATTTTTTACAAAAAGGTATTAAATTATTGCTATGTGATTCGTTAGTCGTTCTAAGCCATTTCAATCAATGTGATGTTATTTATGGGCCTTGTCTTGATAGTTTTGAATCTAGAAGGATTCAAAACGTACAAAATTCATGTTTACGTTTAATTTATGGCGTCCGTAGACACGAACACATTTCACCGTTTTTACGTAAATCAAAATGGCTTAACATGTACAATCGTAGAAAACTACACATGAATACATTTTGCTTTAAAATTCTTAAAACAAAAAAACCAGGATATCTTTTTGAGAAACTTGAATTTAGAGTTGATGCTTGTAATCGACCTTTGCGTTTTAATGATAAAGTGTCCATACCTAGACATCGAAAAGAAATATTTAAAAGATCATTTTCATATTGTGCGGCTAAAACTATAAACCTATTTTCACCGTCATTTTCAAACACTTCGCTGTTGAACTTTAAAAAACGACTTAAACAAATTCTGATTGTTGAACAAATAGGCTCTAACTGAATTATAGGGGTAAGCTTGTCTAACTGGATCTCTTAAATAGCTGTGATTTCTTGAAAAACGGTTTTTAAATTACGTGTTGAGTTATTGTATTTTATTTTTTTTTTGATTTCTTGTGTTTTTGTTTGCTGTTTTTGCTTTGTGTTTCTATTTATATCTCTGTATTTCTGTTTTACATTTTAAATTTATTCTAAGTATTTTATGGTTCTATGATTTTAAATTATGTGTTTGCTTTGGCCATTATGTATTTTTGTATTTTGCATTTATTTTTAATTATGTTTATTTCAATTTTGTTACTCTACCTTATTTTGTAATGATTACCTTAGATTCTAAATATTTAAAAATGTAAAAGTTTTAATTTATTTGTGTTTGGGCTTAAGCAGTGCCTTACAACACTTCTATTGTAAGGTGTCTGAGGAGCCTTTTAGGACATATTGCATTGAAATTTCTGTATTTT
This sequence comes from Anthonomus grandis grandis, assembly GCF_022605725.1. Taxonomy (NCBI): domain Eukaryota; kingdom Metazoa; phylum Arthropoda; class Insecta; order Coleoptera; family Curculionidae; genus Anthonomus; species Anthonomus grandis. The sequence goes on from NC_065548.1 coordinate 3,886,016, forward strand.
TGGTTAATATTGTTGGTCCTAATAAACGAATTATTATTATTATTATTATTATTATATGGTCAGAAAACTTTAAATCTTTATCAATGACTAAACCAAGAAATGCAGAATTGTCTACCATGTCCAATGCGTTCTCACCAAAATCAAGACTCTCAGCTTGAAAATTGAAACCAATAATATGGGACTTTGACATATTTAAGCAAAGTTGATTAAAATCACACCATTGCTTTAATTTCAGGAGATCGGCTGCAACATCTCTGACAAGCTTCTTGGGATCTTTATTCGACCATAAAACCGTTGTGTCGTCAGCAAACAATGTAAAATGTCCACATATGCTAAGAGTAATAAGATCATTAATGTATACAAGAAATAGAAGGGGACCAAGAACTGACCCCTGTGGAACACCACAATCCACAGACTCCTTACCAGAAAAGTCACCATTAAGGTACACAGACTGCTCGCGACCAGACAAATAGCACTCAAACCACTTCAGTGCAACACCCCTAACTCCATAAGCAGAAAGCTTCTGAAGCAGTATCCTATGACTCACACAATCAAAAGCTTTGGACAAGTCACAGAACACCGCCGCAGTCGCCTCTCTTCCATTAACACCCTGGAGAAGTTTGGACAAGAAATCAAACATAGTGTCAGAGGTGCTTTTCCCTGACAGAAAACCAAATTGTTCATCTCGAAGAACCCCCTCCCCCAGAAGAAACCTTAAAAGACGATCCTTCATAAGTCTTTCAATTAACTTAGATAAAGTAGACAAAATTGAAATCGGCCTATAGTTGGATGGACTAGAACGATCACCACCCTTATAAAGAGGCAAAATTTTTGCTAATTTTAGGCAAAGAGGAAATGTGCCCGACTGAAATGAAATATTAATAGCATCAGAAAGAGCCTGAATAGCACTCAAAGGAAGTTTTTCCAATAAATTCACTGAAATACCATCGTCACTAGATGCCCTTTTCTTTTTCATCGATCCTATAGTGCAAAAAATCTCCCTGGGAGTAGTGGGGCTGAGGTAAAATGAGTTTCCACTAGTGGTAGGTAAAAATTTGAGAGGGTCATAAGTGGAAGAGAGACCCTTTGTGAGGATATCAGCAACCGAACAAAAGTACTTATTCAATATGTCAGAATCAATCTGCACCTCTTGAGAGCCATTACTTTTGGACACAACCTCATTAACAATTGACCACGCTTCGCGTTGCTCATTGGAGGAATATTTCAAACGTTTGGAATAATAGAGTCTTTTCGCCTCACACACAACTTTCCGGTAAACTTTTCGATATATCGAGAATAGCGACAATACAAAATTATTTATCAGGTAGAACTTTTTTTAAAATACCAAAAAATCTAAGATTACGACCGGAAATGCGAATACCAGGAGTTAACCATCTTTTCCGGTCCCTAAATCGATTTTTTAATGGGTGAACGGGAAAGTATCTATCAACTAACTTTGAAAGAGATGCGTGAAATGAAGCAAGAGCATTCTGCTCACAAAATATTGAGTCCCAATTAAAAGACCGACATCCTGCATCAAAAGACCGGAAGTTCCTTGTGCTGTAAATTCTACCCAAACCTCTGGATTTGTATCTTTTTCTGAATGGCACCTGAGCCAGGATGGCATTATGATCAGACAAAGCTGGATCAAATACATTAGTTTAAATATGCATTGGTTTAAACTATTCTGCGCTGACTTATCAAGCTGAGTCTGAACCAGAAATCGAGGAAACTTTAACATTAAATCGCCTTCTGCAAAGTTGGGGCTTTGAAAATTTATTCGAAATCTTAAAATGGAAGTAATTTTTCCATTATTACCAATTTAATTTTTAAAGTATATCCACTTATTCCTTGTGCAATACTTATGTATCCACATTAACCTCCACAAAAAAAAAATACCTATATTAAAATCATTACATTTGCTGCCCAACAAACAAGTGTTTTGTTAATTTTCCAGTAACTAGGTTAATACATTTTCCACTTTTGTATTCGTATATTGTTATAGTTTCTTGCTATGAATTAATGAATATTTAACATTTAAATTTTGCGATAGATTATTAAATAAAATCAGCTTAAGTGATGAGCCAGAATTAGAGTATAAATCTAAGCATATCACTAAATCTACTTTATAAGAAATGCCCTATTATGAAAGAATACAAAATTTGGATTTATTTAACGATGCAATTGTAAGCTCAGAATCGTTGATTTTTCTTAGGGAAGTAAAATATAAAAATACGCTGTATAAAGTCAATTTTTTAGTTTTTTTACTTTCAAAGTCATTAAAATTGTATGAGATTGTTCATATAGCTGTGGAAATTAAAGAAAATTTGAAAAATTGTTATCTTGTTTGTGTTGAGCATAAAATTAGTAAAATCGACAATCACTTTCAATCTTATAAAGTATTAAATAAAACCAACAATTTTTTTATATTTTCAACACAGCTTCATGAATTTCACTACGCTCCTATTCACGTATATAAATCACCAAATTGTTAAAGTACGAAAAGAGATGTCAATACACCTTCTAAATTGTTGCTGCAACAAAAATTTTGTTAAACGACTATTATTTAGTTAATTCGCTAAGACCATGTTAAAATCAACGAAAAAAATTGTAGCAGAACAAAATAAATTTAACCATTAAAATTTGGTTAATATAACTATAAAGGTAGTTTGACGCATTTTTTTTCATTTGGTTGATTTTACTTAGGCTTTTTGTTGAGTGTACAAATAATATTAATACACTCCTGGACAAAATTATCGCACCACTTGATTTTCAGAGATTTTTTTTTAAGAAAGATAAAAAAAAATTAATAAATAAACATTCTTAACTATGCATTATTTATTACCAAAAAAAATTATATTCTATTTAACAAAACGAGATTTAAGTAACTAAATTCAATACAAGGAAAAAACATCGATTTTCACTAACTTCAATTTTGATACAAAAATAAAAAAATAGACCCAAGAAAAACAATAATGAATTCTCAATATCGTGTATTGCCACCTCTAGCTGCAATGACCGCTTGAAGCCTTCGCGGCATTCCTCGTATCAAATTTTGAAAACTTTCCTGCGGAATGTTTTCCCACTCCTCACGAGCAGCATGTTCCAATTCAGCTAATGTTCGGGCAGGAGGATTTCTTTGCCGAATGCGCCGTTTTAACATGTCCTAGGCATGTTCTATAGGATTCAAGTCGGGGCTACGGGGCGGCCAGTCTAAAGTGGTAATTCCCACATCATTAATGTATTCAATAACATCTACAGCCACGTGAGGGCGAGCATTATCATGCATAAGTAAGAAATCCGCTCCTATGAATGGCGCAAATGGAACTACATGTTCTTCAAGGACCTCCAACACATACCTACGTGCATTAAGAGCTGGTCTAGGTATGGGCACTAACTCCGTACAGGCATCGTAGGCGATGCCTCCCCAGAACATAAAACTTCCTCCACCAAATGGCTCCCTTGGAGATATGCATGCTTGGGCAAATCGTTCACCCTCTCTTCTCCAGACTCTAGAACGGCCGTCTGGTGATCGCAATGCAATTCTTGTCTCGTCTGTAAACAAAACGCGCCTCCAGTCATTTATATTCTATCCCGAGTATTGTCTTGCAAATCTTAAACGACTAACACGGTGTTGTCTGGTGAGGAGTGGTCCAGTTGCGGGTCTTCTGTTATTTAGATTCGTTTCATGGAGGCGTCTTCTAACTGTACGATCTGAAATATTGACATGGCGTACTTCCCTAATCAAATCATTTAAGCTACGGCTGGTAGATGTTCTGTTTCTTAGAACATTGAGGCGCAAGAAATTGTCATCTCTTTGAGAAGTAACTCTATGTCGTCCTTGTCCTGGTCTTCTTGTGTGGGTTCCAGTCTCCCGAAACCGCTGCACAGCTCGTATAACTGTTGTGTAATGCACGCCTAAAATGCCAGCCGCATAACGGTAACTTCGACCTTCTCCAACTAAAGTTACTGCTTGGACCGCTTCATTTTCAGTTAGATGACGTGCCGCTCTCTCCATACTCAATAAAAAGGACGGTTTATGTTTCACAACAGTTGTTTTAAATTATCACCTTAAAACGTACGAAGTACTACTGAAACTGTTCGCTTTAGGTACATATGTAACGAAAAATGCAAAATAAGGAATTTAAATGTTCAGATAAATTTGACCTTGAATACCAAAATATAGCATAAACATAGTTCTTGTCCAGTTCTGCTTTTTGTATGAGAAAAGATATATAACTGTTTTAACTGATATTTATTTTTATTTACATTTTCTTGACAAAATAATCAGTGGTGCGATAATTTTGTCCAGGAGTTTATACTTTTTTGAAAAAATTTAAACTATTTAATGCTTAATCACTATCACTAGAACCATAATCACCAACTAGAGAGGTTTTGATTATTTTATTTTCTGTAGTAGTATCACAATCACTTATTTTTCTTTTGGCACAGTCTTTCGTGTTCAATTCTGTACTTGACTTTGGTACATTGTCCTTTTCTGTAACAATTTTTTTAACAATACCTAAACTAAGCCTATCACTTTTCAAATATTTTACAGCATTTGACTCTTTTTTCCTACTAAAGTTACTTGTGGGCAAGGAACTTTCAGATAATAACATTTTCCTTCTTTCTTCTAAATTCTCCTCTACACTTCTTATTGGTTTCATTGCCAATAAATGGGCCATTTTTTTATCCTCTTCCTTTTCCTCCAATAGAGGAATGTCTAGACTAGATTTTTTTAATAAGAGTCCATCCTTTGCCTTTTGTGCTTTTATTTCACAGTTTTGTTTCTGAAAATAATCAATGAAATAAGAGTATAAATATTCTGAAGTTTTTAAGCATATCACCTAATATTTTATAAAAGTGATACCAATCATTTAGTTATATAGCAATCAAAATACTTTTAAATGTACTTAGAAATAAAGAGTGCCCACTATAAAAAAAACCTAACCTATGATTAATTGACTATAATTAAATCATATAAAATTATTATATTTTTTTTTTTTGGGTTAATGATTCCATTTTTACAAACTCCTCTATGTCAATCTAATGCAATTAAATAATTAATATGGTAATTATTGTTGAAGTAAGATTTTCAATAAAGCAATAAATATTGAACTGAAATTTCAACTTACTCGAAATTGTGCCCTAAGTTTCTGATTAGCAGTATAGCAATCTGCCCAAGCATCTTCGTTCCTATTAAACAACTTAACCAATTGGGGCTTGACACTTTCCGAGACATTTTTATCTTGCGTTCCGTGCTCCAACTTGTACATCTGATCATCAAACAATCTCTTTTGAGTTTCTTTGGTTTCAGGTACAACTTGTCCATTCTGAGTAGGATCCCAACGGTTCTCCTGTCTTCTTGCCCCTGACTGAATCACATAGTCCAAGTTGGCCGGATCCGCCCTTATAACGAAATGATTATCGCACAGGTGGCATTTCATTTTAAACTCGTAAACCGGAGTGGTGTAGTACATGCCGACTTTAGTCTTTTCCGCATTGTATCTTACTCCCATTCCGATGTGGTTCTTGCAGCCCTCGCACCATATATTGTAGGGCATCTCGAAACGTATGATGATAATGCCCTTGTCGATTTTACGAGCCCTTTCTCGAAGGGCATGGGTTCCCAGAAACTTATTGAGGCCCCCATATTTTGGATCATAGTCTGGCGGATAGTATTTGTTTGTGCCTTTGCGTTCGCCCATTGTTAGAGATTAGCACTAATTGCGCTCGGGAGAAATTAAATCAGTTGAGAAACCCTTATATCAATATGTCTGAAATAGTTTAGAAACTAATTTTTATGCTGCAGAATGTAAACAAGAAACTTGACAATTGAGGTTATGGCAGTTCTAATCTGACAGTGTTTCAAGAGTACCTACCGGAATCAAACAAAATTATTTATCACCTTAGTCGGATGCTAAATGACAGATGACGTTAATTACGCTGACAAATAATATTGTCTTCCTTATAATTAAAAATAAATTTTAATTGTAGGGAATTTTTTAATTTAAAGAAAAATGAATTTGTGAAATATATAATGCTTAGAAACTTTTAGTTTTAATGCTGCAAATATAAACAAGAAACTTGACACTTTAGTGACAGTTCTGGTGTGGCAATGCTTAAAGAGCAGCTACCGGAATCAAAATTATTTATCACATTAGCCGGATGCTTAATGACATTGACATACTAATAATATTGTTTTCCTTATAAGTAAAAACAAAATAACCTAAAATTTTAAAGAGTTTTAACCCCTGAATATCAACTAAAAATACGAAAGCAACCACAAAAAATGCGCTCGGGGGCGCGAAGATTATCAAGGGGTGGCCGTAGCGGTGGCTCCGTCGCACAGAACGAACCCGCCGTCCCCTTAAAGGGCATTTCAGGATTCCCTATGTTCGAAGCCCCAAGTTTACCGAAACATTTTCCGTTTCCCACCATTGTAATGGATACGGACGCTTTTTACGAGTACGTAATGGCTTGTTTTACGATTTTTGGGCTTGTGGTGCAGCTGATGCATTTGTATAGGTCAGTGTGGTGGCTTCCCAACAGCTATATGCCCCTGGCAATGGTAAGTTTTTTTTTAACTATAACTGTCAGAAGAAATGGTTTAAATCTATAATGATGAGCTTCCTCACTAAACACAGCATTTTAAGCAATTGTCATTGGTTGCATGAATGGATGAACAGCTGTGTGGTCTTCTCCAAAGCATTTGATTGAGTGAATCACAGAGTATTACTCTGTAAGGGTGGTTCTAGAGGTGTTGCTCTTGGTTCAAATCAGTCTTGTCTGTATATAATAATAGAAGACTTATTTGCTGTAAGTCTAATAGATCATAGAATTCCCCAGGCTTCTTGGCTTTGTTGTTATTAGTGAACAATTCTGTGGCAGAGGGAGTATTTCCCACAAAATTGAAGTGTTCGAAAGTTATTCCAGTGTTTAAAAAAGGTGATTCTAATAGAATTGAGAACTGCAGGTCTATTTGCCTTTTAAGTAGCTTCTCCAAAATATTTGAGAAGCTTATGTATGATTGATTAGTACAGTATCTTGATGAATATAATATTCGACATTTATTGAAACAGCTTCTATTGAATTAATTCAGCACAGGTATCTGGGATAATTAATAATTTTTCTTCTTTTTTTTTCAAATTAAGTTCTTTCCTGTAATTGGGTAACAAACCTGTTGGAAATAAATGCTTTTTTTTATATTATTGAAAAAAGATTGAATGTAGTGGTTTTTCTGTTTGATTTATCTTGACCTTCTGAAACAATGAATCTGATTTTTATTAAGCATAAATTATAGAGAATAGGTGTGTGAGGTAGAGTATTGGATTGGGTTATATGACCGACAGATCCTTTGTTGTAAAAGTGGGTGATGATTTCTCAAGTCAGTATCAAACTGCTAACTTGAAACTCGACAGGGTGGCACTTTGGGGTCATTGCTTTTCCTATTATATTATGTTAACGATCTGTCAGAATTCATTGGGGATGTTAAATTATTCATATACGCAGATAATACTACCATTATAATTACAGGAAAAGGTATGGAGGAAATCGGATTCAAAGCCTGCTCTATAATAAAAAGCTTAATAATTGGTGTGAGGGAAATCATCTTATAATAAATTTGGAAAAAACTAAATGCATAAGTTTCTCAAAGAATGTGTTGGATGCTCAGAGTTTTTCTGTAAATTTAAATATCATTTCAATTGTCTGCTAATCATCAGTTAAATTTTTAAGATGCATAATAAATGAACACCCATCTTTTTTTTTCTCAAATTGATGAGATATGCAGCAAACTATCTAGATTGTATTTTTCATTGCTTACCCTTAAAAGGCATTTGGGATTGAAGGGTCTATTGAGGGTGTACTATTACATGGGCACTATATATGTGTGTAATTAGGTTTTTTTTATAATCTGTGCTGACATTGTGCTGTTTGTTTATAATGGAAAACAATATGCTTAATTTGTAAAACATAATTATTATTAGATTAAGAACTCTTAACAAAGCTTAGAATAAACCATATGCGCAATTTATGCGCAACTTATGCATGTATTTATGATAATAAAAAATGATTTGATTTATAAACATTTTTAGAACTTTTACCTAATAGACCAACACTTGATTTTGCTCATTGCCTTAATATTACTTAGGAGGGTTTATTACATGACCGGTAGCAAAATAATTTCCAAAATGTATTCACATAAAAATCCTGAAGATTTAAGTTTCTTGTCAAGGTAAGCTTTTGAAAAAAAAAAAAAAATTTTAGTGTATTTATTCTTATTTTAAGGTCCATGTTGTCAATGTTCTATGCGGCAATTATTGGAATTTTGGCCACTATAGTGTTAGGAGACAGAAGTAAAATGGACATAGTCTACTTGTTTTATCCGTAAGTGGTTAATCTGAACAAGAAAGTCTTGGTTGTGATTTATTATTCTTTAATAGCATATCGATTTATATACCAATGTTTGGCATGCAAATTCGCCCATTTTTCGAAATAAGAGCGTGGTGCTCTAATGGAATACCACCATTACATGCCTGTAACACCTCACCGGCAGATGTAAGGCTCGAATGTGAACACTTAAAAACCAACTTCCTAGACAAGCTGAGGCAGATATTCTTTACCGCAACCATGAATGCTTATTATGCCAGTTTTATCCCTTGTTGTTTTGCTCAGGTACTATTTAAAATGACACCTGTTAAGTGACTACTAAATTGAACGATTAATTTCTTTTAGCCTGAACTAGTATACGACAGATGGTGGAACATCGAACTAGGTTTTTTTATATTCGCCAGCGGCTTAGTCCAAACCTATTGTCAACTAATGCCTTTAAGGTACTGCGACGTGTTACACAGAGCGGTCCTGCACTCTGGCATGTGGGAGAAACTGGACGGTGAAAAAAACTTAAGTTCAGGCAAATACGAATTCGCCGTAACGTACGAATGGCGGGAGGACGTCGTTTGGCCCCGCGGGGCCGTAGTAAAGTACAACAAGTTCATGTGGCGCGCAGTGGGCGACTGCAATGCCATTGTTCCCGGAGATAGGGCACTCTCTTGGGGTTATGTAAGTGAATAATGATTTTTTTTTCATTATCTTTTTATTAACAGGTTAGAGGTTTTAGCTATTATTTAAGTCTCCACCTTTCTCAGTCGGGATAGTTACAACTTTTCACGCTATAGTGGTGGTGTACCAGCTGTACAGTGTCATTTATGCCACCCATTGGTATAGAATAGTGGGGATTGGACTTATATTGTTTTTTAACTATTACTCTCTCTATCATGTGTTAAGGGATTTGCTACTTTGTGACCATATTTATAAGCAGAGTGAAGATAGTGTAAGTATGTGTTAGGGAACATGCAAGTAAGTACTAGGTGTAAAAGAGTATTTTTCAAAAAGAATCAATATTAAGTAGGAGTCTGGAACATTTTGTTTATTCTGAGTTCACATTGAAGTGTACAGTATACCGGGTGCACAGGAAAAAGGGAACACCTAATAACTATTTTACTCTTCAAGATAAACAAATGAAATTTGATATATTAATGGAATTGCTATAAGAGCATCTTTTGACGTATCCAGTCGTTTTCCTTGATTTCCTGTGTAACCGGAAGTGACCCTAACTTTCTTGCAAAGCAAAATAATAGGCGAAGGGTCCTGTTTATTTCACAATCTTAATTTTAAAAATCCCGACGCGTTTCGGTGGTTAAACCATTGTCAAGGGAAAACTATGTAAGTAAAAACATAAAAGGGTGTTATTAAACTAATAAATTAATTAAAAACATAGTAAAACTTATGTGATATTATCTGCAACAATGGGATACATATAACATTATAATACCTACATTAATCTAAAAACACCATATATTTACAAACAATAACGAATTTTGGTTTTTAAAAATTCCATATGGGTACTACATTATACACAGATATTTAATACTAGTACAAATAGAGACATCTAGGATTAAACGCGACTAACAGAACATTTAAAAAAGGTTACAATTACAATTTAAAGGTTTGAGTCCTTGATAACAACATAATGTGAATAAATAAAATAAAAAACCGGGGAATTTTTGACATGGAATCAAACTTATATCTGATACCAATTTAAAACCTTTTATACCTTGATGATGGACACCATGGGAATTTTAAAAAACTGAATGTTTAATAAATAAGTGAAGGAAAACTGCAGGATTTTCATTTTACCTTAATAGTTAATCTACGACTCCACTGCAGGTATGGACTATATCTTCACTATAATTGAAAAAAAATCAGTTTTCACAGAGATTATTATACCTTAACGCATCCATATAAAGAAAACCGGGGCTAATTAAGTCAAATTTGCCCTAGGACGACGAAAAAAACAACCAGTTAGACCCGCCCGGTCAATCCTGTTCGAAATCGTCAAAAAGTTCGAAATCGAAGTCGGAAAACTCCTCGTTTATGTTTCCCGCCGATAAACTATTGACCGTGGAGGACAATGTGGAGTACAGGTGACGACGCGTCTTTTATCCGACCAAATGTTACGACTTCATAATATCGCCGACTATCATTTTCATATGGCTTTCGCTAAGCGGCTTCGCCATGTGGATGCTGTGTAATCTCTCCTACGATTTCATTTTTTGTGAACTTTAAGCGACAAGAATCATTGTTAATTCATTATTAGTGTATAAATATCTGTTTTTTAATATACAGGATGTTTTTTTTTAAATCTTTTGCGCTCTGTAGCTCGAAATCGTTCATGACAAATGTACCAAGAACGCGTTCCTGAATTTTGTGGCAACATTCAATCAGCGACGTCCTGTATGTGCGATCTCATTTTGTTGATAGATATTTATGTAGTGATAAGTCATTAAATGTATGTTTTATATGAAAATTGGGTTTTTATTAACCATGGGAAGCTAACTACAAAGTCCAGTGTTTCCTGAAGCCAGGAAGTACAAACAATGAACTGATTTATACTGCATCATCTATGGTTAAGGAATTTACAGAAAATGATATGTTAATTTTAATGTTAAATGGTATTTGCTCATCATTCGATATTTTTAAAAAATTTATACATTTACACAGCAATAGTTTAGTGATGACAAGCCCTTACATGTATCCAAACCATAATGTAATTTATAATAGCAATAAGGTTCTCTATAGAATATTTCACGCAAATAATATTAATCTAAATAGAATTTTAGAGTCTAATCATGCCAGCAACTTTGGATCAGATTTGGCATCATTACTGTATACCCATATTTTAAAACATTTCAAAAGTAGCATTTCATCAAAAAATGTGTCCACAATAAAACCAAGTAATTAACCTGGACTTCTAGATACTGACTGTGATAGGGATTCTTTTTTATAGATAAATACACAGAAGATGAAGCTCACTCACATTCTATAAATAACATTGAAAATAAGCATGCGAAAAGTTTCAGTAGTTTTATTTTAAATATACAGTCTCTAAGAAATAAAATGGACGAGCTTCATCTTTTACTTGATTCATGTGATTTTCCTGATATTATATTACTAACTGAGCACTGGTTAAAGCCTAACGAATGTTTCTTAATATCTGATTATATTCCTATATCAATTTTTTGTCGGCAACACTCCATACATGGAGGAACAGCTATTTTAGTTAAACAAACAATTGAAGCTTTTTTCTGTAAAATTAATAAGTATGATAGCTTTCTGTTGGAGAAGGTTTTTGAATTCTCCCTTTGTTTTTGTAAGCGATTTAATTTATATGTTCTTTGTGTTTATAGACCACCCACAGGAGATATTGGTATGTTCCTGGACAAACTTGATTCTCTATTATCCCAATTGTCTCTACACTCCATAGTTATATTGGCTAGTGACTTTAATATTAACTTCACTGATGTAAGCTTGCCATCATATCATACATCCCTTTTAAGTATATTGGAATCTTATGACTTGAAGATGCATGTTCTTTCACCCACACGTATAACATCCTCATCTGCAACTACTATTGATTATTTGTGTACAAATTTAAATGATGTGTCATGTAGAGTACTCTCATCTGGTATTTCTGACCATGAAGCCATTCTCGCTAGGATTTCATGCAACACTGTATTTCCTTCATCTCATTATATAGGAAGAATTTTCAGCAGAGCAAATTTCAATGCTTTTTCTTCTGCTACAGCTTTGGTTAATTGGAATGCAGTTGAAATGGCTCCTGGCTCGTTTACTTTGTTATTTCATGTGCTATGTGACAAGATCAATCAGTGTTTTCCTAAAAAGAGGCTTAAAATGAAAAATAGAAAACCATGGGTCACAGCAGGCCTCAGAACTTCAGCTAAAAACCTCCGTTTTTTGGCTAAGTTGTGCAAGTTTACAACTAATGCAAACATTATTCTTTATCATCAGAAATATCGTTTTCTATACAGAAAGACGATAAAAGCAGCAAAGGTTAAATATTATAGTGACCGCTTGAATATGTCCTTAAATAGGCAGAGAGAATGTTGGTCAATTATAAATGACTTCAGGCATTCTCACAAGAAAGTTTCAGAACCAGAAGTAAGACCAAATCGTTTAAATGATTATTACTGTAATATTCCTCATTTATTGCTCAAGGATGTGAATACTAATATTGATCCTTTGCATTATATTGAACAAGTGTCAGTTCAAAATTCTTTTTTCTTTTACCCTGTTAGCCTTACTGACGTTAGAGATGCAATTAAAAGGTTAAAAAACCATAAATCATGGAATATCATCAAAATTACTACTCCTTTTGCCTGACTCAGCATTAAATGCCTTAGCTTCTGCCATAAATAATTCCTTTCATAATGGCATCTTTTCAGCATGTTTGAAGGAGGCAGTGGTTATCCCTCTTTATAAGGGTGGAGATGTGAGTGAGCCTTGTAATTTCCGTCCAATTTCTATATTATCCACCCTCTCCAAGATACTTGAAAAACTTGCAAAAATCAGAATTTTATCTTTTTTGCAACATAATTGCATTTATCTGCAAATCAGTTTGGATTTCAAACGGGAAAAGGGACTCATGACGCTGTTTTCGGCTTTTTGGAGAGTGTCTATGTGTCCTTAAATTCTGGAGAGTCCGCGGCGGCAGTGTTTTGCGATTTATCCAAGGCATTTGATTGTGTAGATCATGGAATACTGCTGTCTAAGCTCAATAATTATGGCTTTAGAGGTGTGGCATTGCAATGGCTGGAATCCTATCTGTCTAATCGTACCCAAAGAGTTACAGTATCTGGATGTTTATCCGATTCCAGATCCCTTAAAACTGGAGTACCTCAGGGTTCAGTGTTAGGACCACTATTATTTTTGCTCTATGTAAATGATTTGGGTTCATTAAAACTGCAGGGCAAAGTGGTTCAGTTTGCTGATGATACCACCATTTTATGGAATCATAGAGATTCTGATAATGTTAGAGCCCAGGTTTTTAAGGATCTTAAGATTTTATTGGAGTGGTGTGCTGCAAACAGGCTTGTATTTAATGTGGGCAAAACCTTTATTATGGGATTTAAGTGTGACGTTCAGGGCCTTATGTTTAGTGAAAACTCCCCCTTGCAAAACAAAGAATGCTGTAAATTCCTTGGTATTACCATTGATGGTCGCCTTCGCTTCGAAGATCATATCCTAAACCTTGCATCAAAATTATCCTCTGGATGCTTTACAGTAAGAATGGCGGGGCATGAGCTGGGAGGGGTAGTTGCACGTTCAGTTTACTTTTCTCTTATTGAGTCCCATCTTCGTTATGGCTTGCCTTTTTGGGGTTTAAGCAACAAGGGATTATTAAACATAATTTTTGTGATTCATAAAAAGGCAGTTAGATACGATGTTCCGCTGGGTTAAGAGATTCTTGTAAACCTCTATTTATATCTCAAAAAATCCTAACTCTTTTTTCTCTTTTTATTTGGGAAACAGCTACTCTTATTCATAAATGTCCTAAACCTCTCTCCTAACACTGGTCATATGACTCGCCAGATTAACGATTTTCCCTTACCAATCCCTACATCCTCCCTCACCAAGAACTCACTTATATAACTTAGCAAAAAAGTTTACAACCATGTTCCTCTATGTATCAGACAAATTTTAGAAGTTAAGAAATTCAAAAAGGAATTGAAATCACTTTTATTATCCAGGGCATATTATAGCCTTGACGATTTTTTTAATGATACCTTTTAACCTGTGCTCTGACATTATTTTAGTGTTTTAGTTTTGTTTCCTATTAAATAATTTAAATTACTTCCTCTAAATTCTGTTTTATTGACAGCTTTACTTATTTTTTAATCAAATTTATCAAAAAGATCCTTTTTTTTTCTCAATCTTTGGTTTTGTTATGATTAATTTTGGTAATGTGTGTAAATTTTATGGTAAAGTGTTTTAGATGTTATGTTTGTTTGAAATTTGAAATTTAAAGTGAATTTGGAATTTTTTAGTTTTTAGGATGCTTGTACACAAGATATTGTTGTCTTACGTAATATAGCACATTTTCTTTCTTTCTATTTCTACCTCAATTCTAATTGTTAAAATATATCGTCGTTGAACTGCGAACACCTCCAATATAGCAGATTTTTAGGTAATGGGGTTGTAACATGGGTAACATCATAGCCCAAAGTACCTGTTGGAAATACCTCCATTGTAAAAAATACTAAAGAAACTCCATTTATTTTGCGTGTAAAATTACCAATGTGATCACTACATAAAAAGTAGGATAGTAATATGACCGATGTTTAAAGGTGATACACATAGGTGCAGATACATTGGAGATATTATTTCAACAGATGTTTCACATCGGAGGTATTCGCTTGTAGTTTTGTATGTTTTTCTATTTGTTTTGTTTTTAAAATAATAATAATTTATTCTGGTACCAGGTGTATCAGAGTGTATATCTAGGAATATTTTTGTGTTTAATTAATTAAAAGTTGTGTAAGTAGTCCAAGTTACGTAAATTAGCTCAGATTAAGGTGCCAGGATTTGTAGAACTTTCAGTTCGGCCGGCTTAGGCAGGAGTGGACCATTATTACAAATTAATGATTGCCTATCAATTCGGAAAATACTTTATTATACTCATAAATATGCAGGTGGTCCAGGATAAATGTCATTTATCTTGATACCTAATATAAAATTGAACAAGTTGATTTTCACACAAAAATTTTACTCAAAAATTATGTAGTTTCAACCGAAAATGACAGATTGATTAAAGAATTAAACGTGGTGGATGTCATTAGTGTTACCAAAGTTTATTCCCATTCAACTAATGAGAACGAAATAATATCTCAGAAGTATGCCGATAATACAAATTTATACTCACATTCTCCCCAAAAAACTGCACATAATAAAATTAAAATTATTGATATAACAGAAAATGAAATAGACAGATGTGATGTTTAAAAAGACATATCAGGAACAGGGGTCACTCAAGAAGTAGAATAGTCACAGAAAAGAAAATTAGCACATGCCAGAAGGTTTCGAGGAAAGTCATATATAAGGGATACAAGAGAAATAATGAGAATTATAGATACTGTATATTTATGCACGATTTTTCATAAATATTGTGACTGTGTACCCCTGAAATATTGACAAAGCACTTAGCCAGTGCACCTTCCCCTTGAAAATTTGAAGCGTGTACACAATGTGCCTAAACCTCTTAAAATATTGACTAATCATGTAACCAGTTTGCTTTAACCCTGAACACTTGACCAAAGGAATGGGTTTTAGTGGGTCGGGACATGGCCAACTCCAAGCCCACACTACCCTGGACATTTGACAGGAATCACCCCGTCCAACGTCCAGGTTGTCTGTTTGCAGATTTCCTAAACCTCTTAAAAAAAAAAAAATTAATAGGCCAAACAAGAATATAATAAATTTTACTCTATTACAGGGCACCAACTCTTAAAGAAATTTTACTAGTAGAAGAAGTTGGTGTTGTTAGTTAGGACTGTACCTATAAATTTCTTGTATTTAGTCTATTAGAAACCCTAATGGATTCATCCTAATTGATGCATTACTATACAGATGTTAAACACTATTATTGTGAATAGAAGTTTTGTTAAAGTTTAATCATTTAAAAGATTTTATTGCTTTATAATGAATATTGTTTTATTATATGAATTTTTCTTTTGTTTTCATACTAATACCAATGCAATTACATTCACAGAACACAAATATATAGGGTAAAATTGTAAATAAAATAAACACATTAACCCATGTAAACATAACCCTATTTAAAAATAGGAATCAGCTAATTTTGATGGACTAACGGGCTTTTATTTGAATTACATTGAACCCGTTGGACGGTAAGTGAGACTACCGAAATTATACGTCAAACTTACTATTTGTTTAAATACAAACAAATCCTAAATTTTTACTTCTTATTACTTCATCCAAATAACATTTACTGTAATAGGTAAGCTCTTATCAATTAAAGGCAGCCGTTTATTCAAAAAAAAAAATAGGTTTTTGCTAGCTTATTAGTTGTGCACGGGCACTCATTATTGCACATAATTTTCAGCACCTAACTAGCACAAACACACAATAATTTCAAGTACAAGTAATGCGACTATTCAGGGGGCTGATGAACTCCATAAAAGTTAATCTCCAAAATAAACCGATTGTAGAGCGAGCCAATGAACTCACCATCAAGCTGGACCAAAATGTTGAGGCGTCCATCTCATATGTGAAAGTAGACAATAATACTTATGACTTGGTCCATACACTTATACCGGAAAATCTACAGGGACAGGGTCTCGGGCATTTGTTTGCTGAGGTATTTATTCAACATTTTATAAATTTATATGTAAGTGATATCTAAAATCTACAAAATAAGCATAAGGAATACTAGGTAATTGTTTTTTAACAGAGGACAGTTTAGAGTCAATAAATATCCAAACCATAAGAATTCTTATATTTATCAATTCTATCAAATAACATTCACTATATCGAACATTATTAAGGATGTAATAAATAAATAACACAGCTTGATTTAATATTTTCCAGGGTTGGCAAAACGAGAAACCCATTTAAAAAACCCACAGGGTTTTTGTGCCAAAAACCCACCCAACGACCTATACAAAAACCCAACACAAAAACCCATACAAAAGGCCAAGGAATTTGAGATGAAAAATGAGACAAAATTGAG
This sequence comes from Anthonomus grandis grandis, assembly GCF_022605725.1. NCBI lineage: Eukaryota > Metazoa > Arthropoda > Insecta > Coleoptera > Curculionidae > Anthonomus > Anthonomus grandis. The sequence continues at coordinate 3,903,126 of NC_065548.1, forward strand.
ATACTTTTGATATAGTATTTAATAACAAAATATCAAAATATAATGACATTCTTATTCCTATGTTTTATCAACAAATCAGGTTTCTCACTTTTTCGTAAGGAACAAAAGTAAATAAATAATTTCAATTGGAAACAGAACAGAAAGGTACTAATAGACCAGTCTTAATATTCTTATTCCTAAGTTTGAAAAAATCAATTTTTACATTAAAATATAAAAAACAAAACGCTTTATTCATTATAGGAATCAAATAAAAATAAATTAAACACCTAAAGCAACTTTTTCTTTTTCTCATTTTTAAAATGACTCATTTTAATTATTTTTACTAGCTTTTCTACCTTATCTGGCAGCAACTTATTCCAAAGATCAGTCCACACCAAACCATATGAACTAAAGATTCTTTCCAGAGCTGCAGAACTAGCAGGGCAAGAATGTAAGTTTGCAAAAAATGTGGCCATGTTTATCAAAATATGATCTGAATCTGAATTTTGAGCTATAGAAGTAATCTTAGTTTTTACAATTGACCACCATTTGAATGCAGACATGTTTTTTATCACACTTTCCTTAAAAAGTGATGATTGATAAATATCTTCATCCTTTATTCGGAATAATAGATAACCTTGGAAAAAATCTTCGTGATTCTCAAGTAACCAAGCCTCTGCCTCATCCTGGTTTTTTTTTTCTAGGTTTTTGTCCATATATTTATAAGATCAGTTAAAAAACATAGAAAGTGGAATGGTTGTATTAAGATTTTTTTTTAATGTCTTCAATGTAGGGGCTTAGACATGGTTTGTTTAATAAATCTAGCCAGATGTTGACGGCATCGGCGAGAGTAGTTTGGTCACTCTGGAATTTATCTAAGGCAGTACCAACTGCCTGTAGTTGTTGCTCTAAGTCAAGTGCATTTTTGTATAAATTAATGTCGTCAATTTTTCTTATAATATGCTGATCAAGAGACTCTGGATGTTCTTTCAAAATTTCTCGGTACATTAGGTAGTTAGCATTAAAGGTACTTATACAGGCCAACTGCGAATTCCAACGGGTATCATTAGGAATTTGAGGCATTAAACCCCCTTTAAGTTAAAGAATTCCGTGAGGTTTATGGTGGTTTCTGATATATGTCTGTATTTCTACCAAGTGTTTGAGGACAGTTTATGGCGAAACAATTTTTTCCAATAGATTTAAATAATGTGCATTACATCCATAGGTTAGTATAGAGGAATATTTCTCTGCAACCATTTTTCTAAATTTCTTCATTTTATTTTCATTGTCGGTTACTATTGCAAAAACGTCTTTATTGTATAATTCTTTACATTGTTTAATCGCACCTTCAGCGATTTCAAAATGATATTTACTTAGATGTTTTTTTGTCATCGACGCAATCTAATGAAGATAACAAAAAAGAACTATTTCCGATGTGAATGCTTGTCGATATAATTGGATCGTTTCTAACACTAGACCATCCATCGAACATCAGAGTAACTGGTCTACTTCCCTCGGTCTGCATTAGAACTTCCCTTATTTCTTTTTCATAAACCTCGTAAACTTCATCCAGCAAGTTTCCAGCAATTTGTCTCCTGTTAGGGGGTGTATAACCTGGTCGAAGGGATTGGGATCATCTCAATAAAAGATGGATGTTCAACTGTGGAAAATGAGAGATTGCATGTATAAAAACATTCTGCAATTTTGAGGTCCAACTTATGTTTTTCTTCCTTTGATGTTTTCACGACTACTTAGTTCAAAACTGTTTGTTTTCTTCTTTTTGGAGTCATTGTAACTGTAACACCGTCACTGTCACTCAATTGGGGGGATTCTCTATCTTGTTCTGGCCTTTTCCTGTTATTTTTTTGTGCTTTCTGTTGTAGGGCACGAGGAAAAAGAACTATTGTCATCTTCTGATAATCGCAAAGGAACTTCCTGGCTCTCCAGATACAACGAACACTTTCCAAGATGTGCTTTAATCCTCTCTATTTTTCCCGTCACTTTTTGAGCACAAAATTTGCACTTGAGTGTACCATCTGTCAATCGAATCACATATTCCCACAAAACAGATTTGTGACGATCCCCTCCGTAATAGTTCCCACCTTTTTTAACCCTTCCTTTATTGTCTTGCTTTTTAGCTACCTTTCTTTGCACTTGTCGTAACTTCGTTTTCTTCTTTCTCCAAGTTTTGCTCCATTTCAGTCTCACTGTCTGAAATCTCCGACTATCCATCCAAGATGTTGACGACCTCGTGATCAGCCTCCAAATTTCTAGACACAGAATTCCCTTGTGTTGATGTGGATGGTATTGATGAAAGACTATCAAAAGACTGTTGTGATGGTTACAGTCTTCCATCTTGTCATTTTTATTCATATCGTTTCCTGAGTTTACCACTTCTTCAAGTTGTATATCTTGAACTAGGTTTGTTTTTGTTGTGTTACCATCCATATTTTTCTACCATAAAAGCAAGAAAAACCCATGTTGAAAATGTTTAAAAAAAGTAAAACTCACCTTTTAACTTTTAGTTTACGCATCAAAAAGAAACACACTAAAACACTCTGTTTTATTATTATTACAACACTTTACTAGTGTTGTGTAAAGTTTTAACACAACACCAAAAAACAACCAGTCTAGTCAAAACTTCAAAATTAATGTTATTTTCCTCTAATTTGAGGTTGGAGTTCCGGAAAATGACAAATACCCAACAAATACCCAAGAAAAACACAAAAACCCAGCACAAATACCCAAAACCCCACCCAGAGCATACAAAAACCCAGATTTTTGCCAACCCTGATATTTTCTCAACAAGTGTTTGAAATTTAAAACTGGTTAACATTGCATTATAAGATATTAAATCGGGATAGACTTTATTTTCTCTCAAATATATTGAGAGAATGAATGAATCCAATCGTTTTATAGTGAACAAAGAGACTCAACTGCCTGGACGAATTTTTTAATTACTTAATTACTTAAGGCAGTTGAATGAATACAATCATTGACATAGTGAGCAAAGAGTGTTACTCCCTCAATTTCCTGGACAAATATTTTCATTACTTCTAGGTAGTTAAATGAATTCAATCATCTCATAATGAACAAAGAGAGTAATTAACTCAAATGCCTGAACGAATATTTTAATTACTTTTAGGTAGTTGAATAAATTCAATCATCTAAGAGTGAATAAAGAGAGCAAGTGTCTCAACTGCCTGGACGAATATTTTGATTACTTCTAGGCAGTTGAATGAATTGAATCATCTCATAGTAAACAAAGAGAGTCACTGGCAATCTTAGGAAACGGAAACATTTTCCTTATATCCAAAGATAACCAAAGTTAATCCAGTACATAAAGAAGAAGACATGGATGACCCTCCATGTTAAAAATCGTAGAAACCCTGATGATATCATATGATGTCTTATATCAAGGCAAATAACATTCTCAGTAAGTGTCATCTTGGTTTTTGTCAGCATACCAGTCCAAATGATGCTGTGTACTACAGTTTTCTTCAGGACTTGTACTCTCGTATCAATGACGGGAGACTTTCGGCGGCAGTTTTTTGTGAACTGTTAAAAGCTTTTGACTCTGTTAGTCATGACATTCTGCTGCGGAAACTTTACCGCTGTGGTTTCAGAGACGTCTCTCTATCACGGTGTCCTTCATCTTTCACTCTTATACTTTGTACCTTGTAGGTTTTTATTTTTAATTTTTTAACATTTTGAAAAATTATGTTATACATTATAAAAAGCGATATTTGACAAAAGGTAATAAATTTTATTACCTCCTTAGTTCAGTAAAGGATCCGTAGGGCTATATAAATAAAAGCCTTTAACGATATTAACCTAGTTACTCCTATGCCCTCTTTCCTCCCGAATACCTCATTTCAATTCTCGGCAGTTTATATACCGTTAAGGCGGTAAAATTAAGGCATCCTTTTCGGCAATAAACAAAATTCGTATTTGTTTTATTCGCGACAAATTTATTAAATTCCTTACCAGAGGCGAACTGTACGCGAGAGCTCGAATTCAGAAATGGCGCCGTTACATAAATTTCCTTCTCCACATCTTGATGAGACTCTGCGAGAATGAAACTCGCGTAATTTCGTAAATGCGGCTTCTACGTGGTAGATGCTTATAGAAACAACTTCATTTTCTACATTAATTATGCCCCGGGGTGAGTAAAACAGTACAAATTTAAATGGGAACATATATACATACAATAGTAATAATAACACAGGCATAAGTATCAGAAAGTGTTCTTAAAACAGTGTCTTGGATTTCTCGTTTTTTTTTTTATGGCCAAGTGTAATTATGGTGTCCGTATCATTTGAAACGCTTTTCGTCACCTTTTTGACTACACTTGTTGCATTAAAAAAGCTTGAGAGATGTAAATTCCGTATTTATTGTGTTTCCTTCTTCAAACGGCAAACATAATTAAATAATTGTTTATTTTTGTCAAATTATTTTCTCTCAAATATATTAAGTACAAGTCATTTTGTTGGAAGAAAACTGTTGAGAAACATTGCAAGAGCTACTGCAATTTCATAAAACAATATTAGGCAAATCCAGTAGATAAGACTGGACTAAAAATTCAAAGAATCCAAAGATGAATCCAAAAAATGATGGATCTTGTCGAAAGTTTTGGCACCATCTGTGAACATTATGTCTAACTGTTGTTTATTATTAATTGCCTATAAAATTTGACTTGGAAAGCTCCATGGATTGGTAACTGTTAACTTATTAGTAATAAATCCATGTTGCTGTTTACATAACAACAATTTACAATTACATTTTAGCCAATAAATTAAGAACACTAAACTTGTAAGCCTATATTTTTTACATTATAAAAAGAACCGGACTTATGAATCCGTATAATCACAATATTTTTTAACTTATTTGGAAGAATATTATTTTGCACAGTCACAGAACAACAAGTTCACGATTGTAAAAATCCAGTTTTTGTATTTTGTTGTTGTACCAGGAGTACTCTAGCATAGGAGCTATACTAATAAATACAATAATTAAAAAACTAATTCTTACATTTTTCAATTCAATTCAGTTTATTGATATCAGGATTCAAAGTATTCACATAAGTCAGATCGGATAAAATATAAAATACTTAAAATATTACGGCATTAGAACAATTATTACTTTACTTAATACTTGAGATCTATCTAGGAATTCCATCATTAAAAAAAAACACACATAACACATAAACATTAAGAACTGTCTTTTTATTTGCAGAGAATCTTTGATCATTTGGTAACCAAAGGGACCCAACTGAAACTAAGTTGTGAATTCTTGCAACATTTCTACTCAAAAAACATCTCCAAATACAAAGGTCACGTCATAGAAGACTTTGATCTGCAATAATGGAATTCACCAATATCTTCTACCACTTTTACCATGGCTACTACCACTTAATGCTTAATACTTGCAAGGATGCCATAACCAAAAACCCAACAAATATCACTTATAAATTGTATCATTCTTTAGCATTAATACTCACCAATAGACTGGAGGAAGGTGTTCACGATCTGGAGGAAATAAGTCAAGAAAATGACACTCAACTGGCATCTACTATTGCCTTAATGTACGGTCATAAGTTCCTCGGAGTAGCTGGCAGAGATATCTTTGTTAAATTGGATGCTAAAATGAAAGAGCATAGAAAAACCGCCGAGGCACATGACTATTATAATGCGGCATTTGTATTGGTCACTCTGAAAAAGACTGAAAAGGCTCTTGATTATGCTGACAAAGCTATCTCTCTTAAAAGCCAATCGGAGTTTTTAACTCTAAAAGGCTGGATTCTGCTAATGTTGAAATCCTTAGGCAAAAACAGTGCTGCAAACATAAGGGCCTTGTTTGAAAAAGCTTTACAACTGGACTCCGGTGACTTATTGGCCACCCTGGGCTATACGGAGTGCTGCTTGCATTTGGCTCAATTTCAAGAGGCCTTAAATGTTATTAACCAGGCTGTGGTAAAACATTCTGGCACCAACACGCCATTACTGCAAAAAGCAAAAATTCACTTTGCAGCTCAGGATTGGGAACAAACTTCAGATACAATAAGCAGATTTAGTATGGCAGAGGGCGACATTTTGTATGGCATTAAATTGGAAATACTTGTTGGCCTGTGTCATGGTCAACAAGTCAAAGAAATTTGTAATAGCATTAAAAAATTCTTTGAACTAATAAAGAAGTTTGAGGCAAGCAACGCTTCTTTAGTGGTGGATAGTTCTAAGCTGTTTACAAAGCTTTGTGCAAGGCAAGAGGATGTTATTAAAGAAGTTATTGGTATGTTAGAGGCTACTGTGCAAACTAACATTGATAATGCTGATCTTGTAGTGGAGTTAGGTTATAAATATTTGATGTTGGGCTTGACCAAAGAGGCTGTAAGAATGTTTAAGTCTGCTACCAAGATAGACGAGGGTCGCTTCGAGGCATTTTTAGGCCTATCTCTTTGCGAATACTTGGATAATCCTACAGGCAAACAGCTTCAAAAGCAAATAGATTATTTGCTTGAGCTTAAAGATTCTAATAGCTCTTTACCCTTACACTTATTGCAAGCGAAAACATCAGAGAACTCTTCACAAGTCCTTATTCACCTAAAATTCATCTATGATATAAAGACCCGCTTGCTAAAGTCTGATTATTATTGCGACAAGTATTTATTAAACTTAGACCCGGATTTTACCATTGACGTTATCAAGGAATACTTGCATAGCATAGCAAACAAGGACGCCTTAGATGACGCTTTAGATTTGGTCAATTTGGTTACAAAGGCTTGTCCATGCTTATCTGAAGCATCATATTTACAAGCGAAGCTTCAGCATTTAAAAGGTGACAGCCGTTCCGCCCTAAGAACTCTGGAAACTTTACCAAACTTGTCCAGCGACGCCGGATTGCTTATGGCACAAATTCAAGTGAATAGTGCTCAATATGATCGAGCCGCACAAAGCTTAGAAACTTGTATAAGTTCTAATTTTAAAGTGCGAGAAAACGCGATATTCCATTATATCACCGGATTAGTAGAGAAGCATAATGGTAATTATGCTGATGCCATTAAGGCTTTGACCACCGCCCTCACGTTGAGTAACGAGGTGTCTTTGGTGGATAAAGCGGCTATTTATGTGGAGCTGATCGATACGCTGAACTTGCTGGGGCAAACGGATGACGCCCTAAAGATTTTAGAAGAGGCCACCGAGGATTTGGACGGCACCCCGGAAGAATCCCGGATTGTTTTGCTAAGCGTCGATAACATGCTCGCGAGAAAGGATGTCCAAGGGGCCATAGATTTACTCGGGAAAATCGGCAGGGATGAGAGATGTTATTTGGAAGGAAGAATTAAATTGGCCGATATTTTGCTGACTTATCGGAGAGATCGATTCGCTTTTTTGGAGGTAAGAGATATGTTTTTTTTTGCATTGGTTTATGGTATATAAATAGAGTTAGAACGGCGTTCACTCGGTCCCATTTTTTTAAAAGTTTAGATCAAGTTACAAATCACTTAGACCACACCACTCCACAGAATAAATTCCAATTAATGAGTGGGAAAATTACAACAATAAATTACAAAACATAGGTATCTTAAGAAAATTAAAAAGAATACAATATTATCAATAATTACAAGCAAATGGTATTAAAAGAAATATAGACAAAGTAAATTAAAAGTAAAACATCTAGGAAAAGTGTACTCTTTTAATTTCCGACAAACTGCAATTAAAGATGTCACACTGATCCAGAACAGAGTCATGTATGTTACATGCTCTGCGCAGAGGAGAAAATTTACAAATGTTGGTTCTAGGTCTTGATAGGTAAAAAGTTGATGTATTCCTTGCTGATATGCGAGGCACATGAAAATTTAGTTGCTGCAATAGATCTGGTGAATCAATAATATTATTTACCAACTTAAATAAAAATTGCAAATCAGCGGATTTTTGCCGATCCTCCAGCAAAGCAAACGAAAATCTTTCCAATAAACGCTGATGTGGGAAACCAATTTCTGGGTGCACTCCGTCACTCTTGTACCAAAGATATTTGAGAAATTTTCGTTGAATATTTTCAAGTTCATGAATATGATTTGTATAATATGGTGACCAAACTTAGGATGCATATTCCAATATTGATCTGACATAAGAAAAGTACAGGATTTTTAGACTAAGAACATTATTAAAATTTTGCGAGTTCCTGATGATATATCCCAACATTCTATAACTGCGCTTGACAATATCTAAAATATGCGGTTGAAAAGAGAAAGAGCTGTCAAAGATCACCCCTAAATCTCTAAATTTAGATGATCTAGGCAGAATAACATCATCTATGGTATAGTTGTAAGTAATGAAGTTTTTCTTTAAATGAGACAACATTACATTTAGCCGCATTAAGGGGTAGATTATTATTTTTACACCATGTATTCAAAAGACTTAAATTATTTTGTAGCTGCTCACAATCCAAAATAGAGTCAATTCTAATATATAGTTTTTGTCATCTGCGTACAGCAGGCTATTAACATCAAGTTGGTCAGATATTGTATTAATGAATGATTTGAAAAGAAGTGGTCCCAGACTTGAGCCCTGTGGGACTCCGGAAGTGGCAACTATCTGCACCGAACTACGACCAAAACATTCCACGTGTTGTGGTCGCTCGGTAAGATAGGACTGTAAAAGATTTGACAAAGAAGAAGAAAATCCATAATATTGGTCGAAATTATTAATGAGAATGTTGTGGTCTAGTCGGTCAAATGCTTTTGAAAAGTCTGTATAAATAACATCGACTTGAGAGTTTGCATTTATTGATTCGGTGATATATTCTGTAAGAGAAATCAAATTTGTAGTGGTAGATCTACCTTTCATGAATCCATGTTGTCGAGTATTTATAAGACTCCCCATTTTAGGATATAAAGCAGAATGAAGTGCGCGCTCAAAACATTTGGAGAAGTTATTTATTATTGTGATAGGCCGGTAATTTTCAACCACGTTTTTGTCATTCTTTTTATGTATGGGAACAATTTTAGACGACGACTGTATTGAAAAACCCCTAAATTTAGTAGTACAACCACCAATCTAGCAGCACTGCTGTGAATGAAATCATGATTTAATTAATTCAACTTATGAAACTGTAAGAAAATTCCAGATCCTTTTCTGGTGAAATTATAAAGAAAACGTGTGTATTATGAAATAATATAAACTGGGGGTACATTTTATATTAGTACATATAGAGTCCCTAGATTAAGTAACCAAAAAAAATTTTTTTTTTGCTTTAGATATACCAACAAATAGCCCAAGAGGACCCCTCGGCCGATTCCTTTGTCCTATTAGGAGATGCCTACATGAAAATCCTCGAAATAAATGAGGCCTTAGAAAACTACGAAAAGGCCCTAAAAGAAAAACCGGGAGATCTTTTCCTGGTGACAAAAATGGGCCGAGCCTTAGTCGAAACCCATTACTTTAAACGTGCGGTGGATTATTATAAAAAAGCGATTAAAGAAACCGGCGATGGCCAATTAAAACTCCAACTGGCAGACTTATATTTAAATCTAAGAGAGTACGAGAAGGGCGAATTGTTGTTGTTAGACGAATTGGATAACGATAACAGAAAACCTGCAGAAGTAGACGATATGGATCAATTGTTGTACAGGTCCAAGTTGTACTGTCTCCTGGCACAAATCCAAGAAAAGTCTGGAAATCTTACTTATGCCGTGAAGAGTTTGAGGGACTCGTTGGACAATAAAATGCGCGTAAAAAAGCGGATTATGTTAGAACCAAACGGTTGGTTAATAAAGCCTCTTTGGTTAATTAAATAAATTTTGGTTTTTTTGTAGCTTCAAGTGAAGAAATTGACGAGGAATTAGTGGGTATTTCAATGAAACTGGGCGAAATGGCTGTAGCAATGAAAAATAACGAGCAAGCAGTGAATTATTACAAAGAAGGCTTGCACGTTTCGCCTAATAATGTCGCATTATTGGTAGCCCTGGCGAAGTTATATATGCAGGTAAAAATTGGGTTCTCTAGTGCTTTATTCGGCGTTAAAATGACACTTTCAGATGAACTATTTGGAACTTTGCCAACAAACCTGTGCGACCATTTTGAGAATCGATCCGGAGAATGAGACTGCCTCAGTGATTATGGCTGATATAGCTTTTAGGAAGGTGAGTGAGAAAATCTGTTTATTATGTCTGAAAGTTGACTGATGTTTGAAGATTAGTAAAAATTCACTATTTTTTTCTATAAATAGTAGAGAAGAATAAAAATTGTCTTCCATTTGTTATGATTCTAATAAAATTTCTGGATGATGAAAGCAAAGATCTATTGGTCTAGGAATTTTAAAATATTTAAAAAAAAAATCCCACTGTCTGGTATTTAATCTAATCTTGTTCTTCTACTGGTGAACTATTTGTGTTAGTGCCTCAATTTTTTGTTCTAATCGTTTATTTAGTCAAAAAAAAACTAAACCAAGTTATGTTACAATGAGGTTACCTAATAAATACATACTTATATAATAAATAATTTTAATATTAAAAAAAAAACTGCATATACTTGTCAAAACTTTTACACTACACAATTACCACAAACAAGTGAATCGGTGAGTGAAATAACGATATAACTCCAAAAATGTGCTTTACAGATAATCACAAAAAACTGTTTTGTGGAAAAAGTATTTATTTTACAAGAGTCTTCAACATTGCAAAGTTATATGAAATCGAGTTCTCTAAACGAATATAAAATAAAATATTTTTTAAATTTATTTTTGTCTAAGATGCGGGACAGAAAGTCACTAGGAGTTATACGGTTTTTCCGCTCAACTTTTTAAATTCTTTAAATTGTTAATGTTAATTGATAAACAGAGTTGCAAATTTGTAAATTGTTTATTATTTATAATAGTATCTGACATACATTACAAAACCTGATTCTTATAACACGAAAAACATTAATATTTCAAGGCCATTAGTCTTCAGCTTCCATGTTGGTGGTTTCCAATGACGTTATATGGTAGAAAAATTCCAAAATTTCCCCAGTCATATTGCATGACCTTTTTCAAATTTTCAATTTTTTTTACATTGATCGGTAACATTTATGAGTATGCAGGCGCAGTCGGTAAAGTTGGGACTCCTTTAGGTTTGATTAACTTGAAATTTCTTGTGACAACTCCGCCAATATAGTCGCTAGTTATGACATACCCGGGTGTGGAACTGTCATAAATTAATTGCCTGTAGTTTGATATTGCAAATTTAGCTTTTCTTTCATCGGAAGATTGACAAGTTTTCTTGTAGTGGTTGGGCCACCAGTTTTTGTACTCGATTATATCTGTATACCATATTGTTGTCGTCGTTTTTAATTTGCGACAAGAAAGTATCATGTTTTACATAGATTCTATCATATTTTCTTATAACTCTCTTGAGCAAGCCGAAGTCTCTGTCGCATAGCAAAAAAGAGTGACCACGCACTGGGAAGTATTGATGAATTTTACAAAACCGTTTTGAAGCTGCAAGAGCCAATAAGTATCTCACTACGATGTTGTTACGGTTCTGGCCCGGGCATCCATCTGAGAATATGTGAAGCTCCTGAATCTCTGCAGGCATTTTCTGCACATAATCGTTTATGAATGTACATACTTCATTTGGACCTTTCGCAGCTTGACCTTCATGATATGTATAAAAGTGTCCAGTATCTACTGGAAACACAGCCACAATTGTCTTAAATAAAACATTTCTTGGACGGGTATAACGGGCAGTGGCATATTTTGAATATAGTCAAATACTATTCCACCTACATATATATTCTTATATTCTTATATATATTCGTTTATATATTCTTATAATACAATTACATATACGAAATGTTTATAATATACGAAATAAGCATTTAAGAAACTTAATACTTGTGCATGCTTATGTTCTAATTACAATATCAGAAAAACCAAATTATACTCTTACAAAAAAATGCTTGGATTCCAACTCTTTCCTTAACAATCAAAATAAACTTATTAACAGAATAATATGCATATTATACACAAAAATAAACTAGTAAGAAATATAACAGAATACATGTTTTAAATCAATTCAGTATCAATAATCAAAAACAAAATTGAACCTAAATGAAAATAACGTAATTTCAGATAAATCTGTTACATTTAAAAATATACACTATTTACATTAAAACCACGAAAAGAAAAGATCAAACATAATACGCTGTTGAACCAGTAAATTCAATTAATCATTGGTCTCAATTTATTAAAATTAATATATATGTAGTTTTTTATTTCTCTATTGAATATTCTATGGTTTTTTATATTTTTAATATCAGGAGGAAGTAAGTTATAAAATTTTGGCCCTAAATAATCTATAAAATGAAGGTTTATTTGCTTATGATTTTGTGGTAAATTCAAATTGTTGTAGATATTACTTCTGGTACATTGGGAATGCGTGATTTGTCTCTTTGCTATATCAGTTTTATGTACAAAAGAGCATACGTTTTGTACATACAGATGACTTATATCACTAATATTTTCATTATAAAGTAACTCGGTAGAGCAGAGCTTATTTTTCCTATGAATGACCCTAAGAATGTAGTTTTGTACTACTTTTAAAGGTTGAAGAATAGTTTTATAAGTACCGCCCCATGCAATTATGCAATACGAGAGGAGAGTCTCAGCTAATGATTTATAAACAAGCAAACATAATTTATTGCCCATTATTTCCCGAAGAACATAAAATTTATGTATTAAAGTTCTGACTTTATCACAGAGATAACCAATATGTTGATTCCATTTTAAGTGTTGGTCAATGATAATGCCAAGATATTTAGTTTTATAAGTTTCAGTGATTACTTCGTTAGTTTTATGGTTGACAGTTATATAGTTAAATGCTGGTCTATTTTTATTACATATAGAAAAAGCTATATAATTTGTCTTTTCCATGTTTATCGTGAGTTTTTGGGTACATAACCAATCCCTGACCTGTCCAAAACCCACACACAAAGTCTTTTTCGCTTCTTCCCATGTGTTGCCCTTGAAAGTTAAGGTCATGTCATCGGCGAAACTTATTATATGTCCTGGTATTTTTAATTTCAGCAATTCGTTTATATAGGCCACAAAGAGAATTGGTCCCAAAATTGTACCTTGGGGTACACCTATGTTAATTATTTCAGGATCACTAAGAGTATCATTTAGTTTAAGAAATTGTTCTCTGTTCTCAAAGTAACTCCGAAGTACCTGTTTTGCCAAACCTCTAACCCCATAGTGTTCTAAAGTATTTATAAGGAAGTTGTGTGGCACAGTATCGAAGGCCTTAGCAAGATCTATAAAAACAGCAATACATTTTTTACCGTTGTTAGGGTTATTAGTAACTTCAGATATGAGTTTATAGACTGCATGTGCCGTGCTGATACCCTCTGAGAATCCAAATTGATTATCTGATAATACACCAAGCGAGTTTAGAAATGATTTTAAGCGATCCTTAATGCATTTCTCTAGAATTTTAGAAAAGTTGTTTAATAAACTAATTGGTCGATAATTCTCAATTTTGGATGTGGGGCCTTTTTTATGTATTGGCGTGACAATCGATTGTTTAAAGTACTTCGGTATAGTGCCGCTTGTAAAGGTAAGGTTTATAATATGACTTAAAGGTTCAGCTATGTATTTGTTAGTTAGTTTTATGGCACGTGTTGGAATGAGATCTATTCCTGAGGCAGCGTTTGTCTTTAGTGTTGCAATGTGTTTAATTATTTCATTGTTATGTACAGGTGTTAAAAATAATGAGGTTTTTGCTGGTTCTAGGATATCGTTTATACGGATATTTTTCTCCGGAGGCGAAATCTTATCTTTCATTTTATTTCCAACATTAATAAAATATTTATTGCAATAATTGGCCATTTCTTTATTTGTTGAAAATTTCTTGTTACTTTCGTCCATTATGCTGGCTTCAATCTTCCTATCTATTTTTGTGTTTGTGGCGTCCCTGATAATTTGATAAACTTTTTTTATATTTTTACTATTTTCTGTAATTTGGCTTTTATAATACTCATACTTAGTTTTTTTAATTAAATCATTCACATAGTTTCTAAATTGTTTGTACTCCTCATTAAGCTGTGTACTATAATTTTTAATCAATTTCTTCCTTAGTTTGTCCCTTTTACGGATTGCAATAATTAGTTCCAGTGATATCCATTCTTTTATCTTTCTTACCTTATGTTTAGAGTGTCTTTCTATCCTACATGAATTAAAAAGGTTTATAAATTTGTTTGTAAAGTTTTGGGTTGCCGTGTCAACATCTGCTAATTCTATGGTGTCCGTCCAGTTCACGTTTTTGATTAAATTAAGAAACTTGTCATAGTCTATAATGTGGAATGTATTTGTCTTTTTTCTTTGACTTTGAATAATTTGGGATTCAATTTGCAACATGATAGGGAAGTGGTCTGTTGTGTGTGTGTTCAAGACAAATGACTTAATTAAAGAACCACCCTTACTTTTTATAAAAAAGTGATCAATGCAAGTTTCTGTCTCGTTAGTTACCCTAGTCGGAATCCCAATAAATTGTTGAAACCCAAAAGAATTTAGTACTGACATATACTTATTTACGCTTGTTTTGTCTCTTTCGTTTGTATTATACAAATTTAAATTAATGTCTCCGGTAAAAATTTCAAAATCTTCTGTTACATTGTTTGCAAAAAATATTTCCAACTCATCAATAAAGTCATTCACAGGAATCGGAGGCCCCTTATAGACCGCTGAGAGACCAAAAGGTATATTATTTACAGAAAAAACAAATCTGCCAATGGTGGCCCCAGAAATTAGTAATTTTTGCGTTGTGCATCCAACGTTAACATTAGACTTTATATATACTACAACTCCGTCGTTTTTATTATAATTTCCTTCATTGTAAAATAGGTTGTACCCAGGAATATGGTAAAAATCGGTGTTTTTAATTTGAAAGGTTTCTGTAAAAACCAAAACATCACAATAAGAAAGGTCAAAATTTTCTATAAGCAAAAGAACCTCATTAAAATTGTGTTTTAAACTCCTTACATTAAGTTGTATAAATTTTTAATAATTTTCGATTTATATTAATTTCCCCAGACAATTGACTAAAATTTAGTAACTGACCTAAACTTTCACTTTGGTCTGTTAATGCATCCAAAAGCTCTGGAACATAGGTGGGTCCTTGTCTATGTTATGGTTAATAGGACCACAGTGGTTATTCAAGCTGCAGCAAATCATTGTCAGATCTGATCCAGATGGGTGTGTCGGTACTATGTTTTTTAATGTAGATTTTGCCATTGTAGGTGTATGATGAGTAGAAATTTTTATTATTTTTTAATTCCCTAGCCTTCTTGAATAAAGTTTGCTTTTGCGAGGTTAGGTCTTCATTAAAATATATTTTAGTTTGACCCTGTAAATTGCAGCTATCTGGATTAATTCCCCTTAGTTCTCTGCTCCTTTTCATAAGTTTTACTTTTGTAATACGATCTTTTAATCTTATTAATATAGGGGCATTTGCACTTTTTCCAAGTCGATGACTTTCTAAAATATTGTCTCATCATTACGCTCGTGGCACAAAGCAGTTATTTCTTTAAGTTTGGAGTAAAATTTATTAGCCCTACGCTTATGAATCATTAGCTCGACAGCAGCCACTCTCTTTGCGTTGTCGTTTAAATTTTGGCCTTTAAGTTTTGTACCTAATTCTTCGCATTGACTGCAAACATCAACTTGGGGCCTTCCAAACTTCAATGCAAAATTTTCTTTAAAGAACTTTAAATAAAATTCATGTTTTACTGTATTTTTTAAGTTCGGGTGTAATTTTCCAAAAAGATTATACGTAATATTGACGTTTAGAGCTGAATCAAGATAGTGAACTTCTTTAGAACTATGGTGAGAGATTTTATAGGGAAACGATTCAATATGTTGTTGTATTTTCGTAATAATCTCGGGTTTTAAGACATGTGGTCGATTATTATGTGTACCAGGTGGGTCTCTAGGTGACATCTGAGCAACCAAGAGTTTATTTAGTCGTTGTAATCTAGACTTTGATATTGAATGCAGACTAAGAAAAGCTGCCTTACAAAGTGGTTACCTCTCTAAATTATTATTCCGTATGTAATATGAAAAAGTCACTTCCTTATTTTTCTTACTATCTTCTCCATCTGGTCGCCTCCTGAAAAAATGAACATCCTGTTCATTTTTTGAACCTTCCTCATAAACAAATATTAAGAGTTCATTGTACTTACGTGCAGTCCTCTTTGACAAACTTTTTGTCGACTATTTTGCCAGTTTTAGTTGTATATTTTTCTCCAAGAAGACGAGCTTTCTTTCTTTCATTTCGCTTCCATTTTTCAGGGCATGTTCTTTTTCGGCTACTTTTTCCTCTATCCGTACTAGAACTCTCACTACTACTATAACTGTTAGACATTATGATTTTTAGTGAAATTATCAGCAAGTAGGTATTTACACTCAAAAGTTTAGGATCAATCGAATACAGTGCAAACTGGCCGTGACTCGTGACTGCTAATTAGTAAACAACATCAAGAAAAAAAACAAGATGGCAACTGACAGACTTACCGACTGAAGCAGCTCACGCGCAATATTCCCACATTGGGTGGAAGAACGATATAAAATCTGGAGTTATACTGTTGTTCCACTCAACGCGAAATTACCCCCTTGTCATAAAGCATATAGGTTTCAAAAGTTATATCGTTTTTCGGTCCATCAGATAGATTTAGTAGTTAATACATTTTTGCTATCTTGGTTTAAAATCACTTTTTTTGGAGTTATATCGTTCTTCCACTCACCGATTCAAGTACATTATACGATCAAAAATACAGGACAATAATTAGACAAGCTGACATGAACATTTGTTCAGAATTAAGTAGTTTCATACTAAATTTACAATCAAATGATTTTTGCATGTCCTTTTAAAAATCTCTGTTTCCTATTACCAACCTATTGTATGTGTTCAGACCATTAAAAAATAATGAATTTTCAGCGCATTCTTGAGCAAATCTTGGTATATAAAAATCTTTATATTTATTTCATGCTCATATATCGTATATCGACAGAGAATATGACTTTACTTATCAGATACTAACCAACATTAACATAACCAACTTTAACCTTGTGGACAAATGTCAGCATATTGAGTAGAAGGTGCTGTCTGACTAGTAACCATTCTAAATCCTGTAACATGACTTTTTATTGGGGTTAATCCTGGGTTTACCACCTTAGTCGAAGTCTCTAGGGATAACTCATTTTCTTTTAATAGGAACTTTAATAGATCTTTTAATAGGATTTTTGGATATCACATTGATGGCTAGGAAGAGGAAGGCCTTCACGATCGCCCGATCTTTCGCCATTAGGTTTCTTTTATTGGTGCCATCTCCATAAAAAAGCATAGTTCATCAAAACAAATTTAATAATAAGACTTATATACTTTGTGCTAATCAATAAATAAAAACATATTCATGTATTTCTCTAAAGGTCGATTTTGACATGGCACTGTTTCACTTCAGTCAACTAATAGCCAAACAGCCGACCAATTGGGACGCACTCATTCGCCTAATCGAGATATCTCGCAGGCTTGGACACATCGAGAGTTGCGAGGAATATTTAAATGTGGCCGAGGAGAAGTGCGTGAATCCTTTAAAAGAATCAGGTAAAACTATGTTTTTAGCTCTTTGGTTTGACGATGCCTCATAAAGGGCAAAACACGCTTTAAAAGATAATAATTGTATTTTTATAGGATTCATATATTGTAAAGCGTTCTACCAATGGCACTCGGGCAACTTAAATTCGGCCCTAAGGAACTTTAATCAAGTACGCCAAGATACCCAGTACGGCACCGATGCTCTCTATAATATGATAGAGATTTGCTTAAATCCGGACGGCGAAATGTTGGCCGAACAATTTATGGATAGCGACGATATCGAATATAGGGATTCTCGCTCGCTCGCTTTAAAAACCGGTAAATACCTCTCTATTATGTATACGGGGTGTCCGGAAATGACGCGTCAGGATTTCGATGAACGATTCTACATGAAAAATTAATGCAACAAACTTCTATGCAATTTTTTCGAAAACTCAAAATTAAGGAAGAGACAGGGTGTATACACTTATAGTGTTTATTTGTTATTTACCCTATTATTTTGACGCTAGTCGTCAATGACAAAAAGGATCAGATTATCTTTTAAAAAGGTGCTCTCGTTGCATCATCGTATAATTAACGATTTGCGAGAAAAACGACTTTAAACTTTTACGTACGTTTAATTAGAAATTTTGATTTTCAAAATTAACAAAGCAAGCCTTGAAACGAAACGCTTTAGTTCCAATGGAACTGAGTTATCTCATTGTAATATACATTTTGACGTATAATATTATCTGCAATATTAAAATCAAATAAGATGAATAATAATAATGATAATAATTTGTATTCCAACGCAGAACTACGGGACTGCATTATTATTATGGTGCAGCTGGGGGAAATGCGGTAAGAGCACAACGTTTGTACAGAAAGGCATTTCCGAATAGAAGAATACCACGTGCGCAAATGTTTAGCAGTATCCATCAGAGACTAGGAGAATTTGGAGCATTTAAAATTAGTGTCAAAGAACGGAACTCCGTGTTTTGAATTAGATTGAGGATAACCCTACTCTTAGCGTAAGATCAATTGCAACTCAGAAAAATATTCCTAAAAGAGCAACTCCTACATCCCTTTCATTATCAAAAGGTTCAAGCTTTGAACCCTGAAGATCCAGTGGCTCACCTTCATAATCGTAATCAAAATTTTACACGTTTTATTCTCTTCACCCATGAATCCAGCTTTGGACATGATGGTTTAATAAATGAACATTATTGGTGCGACAAAAACTTTCATAATAAATTTTCCCTCAATGTGTGGGCCGGTATTTAATAGGACGATCATTTAATAGGACCAAATTTTTTCTACTTAAACTTTTTAAGAAATGAGTTACCCAATCTACTAGATGATATTCCTCTTCAAATAAGGCGTGAAATGTGGCTGTTACAAAAGACGGTGCTCCACCCCTTGGAGCAGTGAGAGAACATTTATATCAAAATGTAACCCTGAAAGATGTATTGGACGCGGTGGGTTTGTGCAATGGCCTCCCAGATCGCCAGATCCAAACGCTATGGATTTTTTCTTTTGGGGTTCCTGTAAATAACTTGAAGAGCTGAGACAACAGATTATTGACAATTGTGAAATAATTAGCTCAATTAAAATGATTAGACACCTATTTCAGCGTTTTTCGAAATACGTCCAAGGAGTTGAGAAATAAATATTTTTGGGTGAAGAGGTGATTTTTTTTATAAGAGCCTGATCAAAGTGTACATAACTAAAAAAATAAGAAAGTTACACTTTTGAAAATTCGGTACAAATTGATCAATTAAAATGATTAGACACTTATTTCAGCGTTTTTCGAAATACGTCCAAGGAGTTGAGAAATAAATATTTTTGGGTGAAGAGGTGATTTTTTTATAAGAGCCTGATCAAAAAGTACATAACAAAAAAAATAAAAAAGTTACACTTTTGAAAATTTCGGTACAAATTGATCAATTAAAATGATTAGACACCTATTTCAGCGTTTTTTGAAATACGTCCAAGGAGTTGAGAAATAAATATTTTTATGTGAAGAGGTGATTTTTTTTATAAGAGCCTTACCAAGATGGACATAACTCAAAAAATAAGAAAGTTACACTTTTGAAAATTTCGGTACAAATTGATCAATTAAAATGATTAGACACCTATTTCAGCGTTTTTCGAAATACGTCAAAGGAGTTGAGAAATAAATTTTTTTATGTGAAGAGGTGATTTTTTTATAAGAGCCTGATCAAAGTGTACATAACTAAAAAAATAAGAAAGTTACACTTTTGAAAATTTCGGTACAAATTGATCAATTAAAATGATTAGACACCTATTTCAGCGTTTTTTGAAATACGTCCAAGGAGTTGAGAAATAAATATTTTTATGTGAAGAGGTGATTTTTTTTATAAGAGCCTTACCAAGATGGACATAACTCAAAAAATAAGAAAGTTACACTTTTGAAAATTTCGGTACAAATTAATCAATTAAAATGATTAGACACCTATTTCAGCGTTTTTCGAAATACGTCCAAGGAGTTGAGAAATAAATTTTTTTATGTGAAGAGGTGATTTTTTTATAAGAGCCTGATCAAAGTGTACATAACTAAAAAAATAAGAAAGTTACACTTTTGAAAATTTCGGTACAAATTGATCAATTAAAATGATTAGACACCTATTTCAGCGTTTTTCGAAATACGTCAAAGGAGTTGAGAAATAAATTTTTTTATGTGAAGAGGTGATTTTTTTATAAGAGCCTGATCAAAGTGTACATAACTAAAAAAATAAGAAAGTTACACTTTTGAAAATTTCGGTACAAATTGATCAATTAAAATGATTAGACACCTATTTCAGCGTTTTTTGAAATACGTCCAAGGAGTTGAGAAATAAATATTTTTATGTGAAGAGGTGATTTTTTTTATAAGAGCCTTACCAAGATGGACATAACTCAAAAAATAAGAAAGTTACACTTTTGAAAATTTCGGTACAAATTGATCAATTAAAATGATTAGACACCTATTTCAGCGTTTTTTGAAATACGTCCAAGGAGTTGAGAAATAAATATTTTTATGTGAAGAGGTGATTTTTTTTATAAGAGCCTTACCAAGATGGACATAACTCAAAAAATAAGAAAGTTACACTTTTGAAAATTTCGGTACAAATTGATCAATTAAAATGATTAGACACCTATTTCAGCGTTTTTCGAAATACGTCAAAGGAGTTGAGAAATAAATTTTTTTATGTGAAGAGGTGATTTTTTTATAAGAGCCTGATCAAAGTGTACATAACTAAAAAAATAAGAAAGTTACACTTTTGAAAATTTCGGTACAAATTGATCAATTAAAATGATTAGACACCTATTTCAGCGTTTTTTGAAATACGTCCAAGGAGTTGAGAAATAAATATTTTTATGTGAAGAGGTGATTTTTTTTATAAGAGCCTTACCAAGATGGACATAACTCAAAAAATAAGAAAGTTACACTTTTGAAAATTTCGGTACAAATTAATCAATTAAAATGATTAGACACCTATTTCAGCGTTTTTCGAAATACGTCCAAGGAGTTGAGAAATAAATTTTTTTATGTGAAGAGGTGATTTTTTTATAAGAGCCTGATCAAAGTGTACATAACTAAAAAAATAAGAAAGTTACACTTTTGAAAATTTCGGTACAAATTGATCAATTAAAATGATTAGACACCTATTTCAGCGTTTTTCGAAATACGTCAAAGGAGTTGAGAAATAAATTTTTTTATGTGAAGAGGTGATTTTTTTATAAGAGCCTGATCAAAGTGTACATAACTAAAAAAATAAGAAAGTTACACTTTTGAAAATTTCGGTACAAATTGATCAATTAAAATGATTAGACACCTATTTCAGCGTTTTTTGAAATACGTCCAAGGAGTTGAGAAATAAATATTTTTATGTGAAGAGGTGATTTTTTTTATAAGAGCCTTACCAAGATGGACATAACTCAAAAAATAAGAAAGTTACACTTTTGAAAATTTCGGTACAAATTGATCAATTAAAATGATTAGACACCTATTTCAGCGTTTTTTGAAATACGTCCAAGGAGTTGAGAAATAAATATTTTTATGTGAAGAGGTGATTTTTTTTATAAGAGCCTTACCAAGATGGACATAACTCAAAAAATAAGAAAGTTACACTTTTGAAAATTTCGGTACAAATTGATCAATTAAAATGATTAGACACCTATTTCAGCGTTTTTCGAAATACGTCAAAGGAGTTGAGAAATAAATTTTTTTATGTGAAGAGGTGATTTTTTTATAAGAGCCTGATCAAAGTGTACATAACTAAAAAAATAAGAAAGTTACACTTTTGAAAATTTCGGTACAAATTGATCAATTAAAATGATTAGACACCTATTTCAGCGTTTTTTGAAATACGTCCAAGGAGTTGAGAAATAAATATTTTTATGTGAAGAGGTGATTTTTTTTATAAGAGCCTTACCAAGATGGACATAACTCAAAAAATAAGAAAGTTACACTTTTGAAAATTTCGGTACAAATTAATCAATTAAAATGATTAGACACCTATTTCAGCGTTTTTCGAAATACGTCCAAGGAGTTGAGAAATAAATTTTTTTATGTGAAGAGGTGATTTTTTTATAAGAGCCTGATCAAAGTGTACATAACTAAAAAAATAAGAAAGTTACACTTTTGAAAATTTCGGTACAAATTGATCAATTAAAATGATTAGACACCTATTTCAGCGTTTTTCGAAATACGTCAAAGGAGTTGAGAAATAAATTTTTTTATGTGAAGAGGTGATTTTTTTATAAGAGCCTGATCAAAGTGTACATAACTAAAAAAATAAGAAAGTTACACTTTTGAAAATTTCGGTACAAATTGATCAATTAAAATGATTAGACACCTATTTCAGCGTTTTTTGAAATACGTCCAAGGAGTTGAGAAATAAATATTTTTATGTGAAGAGGTGATTTTTTTTATAAGAGCCTTACCAAGATGGACATAACTCAAAAAATAAGAAAGTTACACTTTTGAAAATTTCGGTACAAATTAATCAATTAAAATGATTAGACACCTATTTCAGCGTTTTTCGAAATACGTCCAAGGAGTTGAGAAATAAATTTTTTTATGTGAAGAGGTGATTTTTTTATAAGAGCCTGATCAAAGTGTACATAACTAAAAAAATAAGAAAGTTACACTTTTGAAAATTTCGGTACAAATTGATCAATTAAAATGATTAGACACCTATTTCAGCGTTTTTCGAAATACGTCCAAGGAGTTGAGAAATAATTTTTTTTTGGTAAAAAGGTGATTTTTTTATAAGAGCCTTACCAAGATGGACATAACTCAAAAAATAAGAAAGTTACACTTTTGAAAATTTCGGTACAAATTGATCAATTAAAATGATTAGACACCTATTTCAGCGTTTTTGGAAATACGTCCAAGGAGTTGAGAAATAAATATTTTTGGGTGAAGAGGTGATTTTTTTTATAAGAGCCTTACCAAGATGGACATAACTCAAAAAATAAGAAAGTTACACTTTTGAAAATTTGGGTACAAATTGATCAATTAAAATGATTAGACACCTATTTCAGCGTTTTTCGAAATACGTCCAAGGAGTTGAGAAATAAAATTATTTAGGGGATAAAAAAATCTATAGTTTTGGTATCTATACTCTACTCATATAATCTTAAGGTTTTCGAGTAAAACGTGAATAAACCCTATTTTATTTCTCAAAAGCGAAATTTCTCAAAATTAATTCAACTGCCTGAAAGAATTAAAAGATTACCTTTATTGCCTATCCAGTATTTTCTTTCCCGGGCAATTCTTTTAATATATTATTATTTCTTTCTTAAATTAAAGTTTAAAACGTCTAAACCCTAAAAAAATATATTTAAACCGGGGGTACATTAATGGATAAACAATAGGATCAGGAGTCTATAAATCATACCCAAATTCCGCCTTTAACACTCAAACACATTACACCTAATTTATAAATAATATCGCAGTGCCACATTCCAAACAAGTTTCTTATTAGCCGCCTACTGAAAGTACGCACCGTAAAAACATACCTACGTATACAATATAATTTGAAATATTTCTAATAAATTTGGCGAAGGTGCCGGGGATATTTCGAGTATTTCAAGTATTTCAAATCGGCTCGAACCCCGGTTTAAGGATTCGGCGAGAATTATTTTACTCTCAAAGCTGAATTTAACGAATGCGTTGCCAATAGAACCGCATTCTTCGGTAATCCAATTATTTTTCACGGTATTATTAGTGTGTTTTTAATAACTTTATATAAAGGGAGTGTATGATGCGGCAACACGGTGTTGTTTCGAGTATGGGTATTCCGTGTTATAGTGTGTTTATAATAGTTTGATGTTTAAGTAGGGTAGAGTGGTGCATAGAAAAAGTCCAGTGAAGTGTTTACGTTATTTTAATTTGTTTCTTTTTTTTTTGTTTGTATGTTATTCCTTACAATTAAATCGTTTGTTTTAATAAGAATTTTCCTAAATTTCTTCTACGATAGGCATTTTTTTAAATCTAAAGCTGAAGCTTTAACATGATAAGGATTTTGTAAGATATTTTTTCTTAAAATGTTTGATTGAAATGAAAATGATTTTTTTTTAATTACGAAGGAATTATTTGTAAGGTTTTCATTTAATCTCTTTTTCATCGAAAAATGAGACATAATATTAACAAGGATTTATTTAGCGTCAATGCTACAACAGATACACAACAATTATAAAGAGTATAAAGGCCACTTAAATATAGGAACAAAACCAAAAGTTATGAATTGTTTGTAAGGGAAAACACTAACATCTAAAACTAAACCTATACTAATAAAAAAAGTTAACAACCCAAGCAACACATCATATATATATTATCGTTACATTTATATTTATTTAACGATTTTTCAGTAAATTTTTGGTTTTTGGTATAATTATCAACCGTATATGGTCAAGGTATTCTGCTTACAAAAGGGGGAAAATATCGGCATTTAAAAAATTGACATGGGATTTACAGAACCGGTTTTTAAACTCGATTATTGGATGAAATCCTTCTGAAAAATCACTGTTTTTCGTCCATATTATCCAATCTCATAATGCTATTATTATATTGAATATTCGGTATATTTTTTGCAAAACTATTGTTTTTAATCAACACAAAGAAATTTTTTTGAAAAATCACCGTTTTTCGTCCATAATATCCAATCTAATAGCACCGTTTTTGTATTAAATAATTATGATATATATAATTATATCAAATTTAAATAAACAAACTATGTTAATAGATTAGATATTAACGAAAAAACCAGCTGTTCTTTATGCGTATTATTTTGGGAAAAGAACGATTTTTGAAAATAATTTCTTACTGGTTTAATTGCGGGGTGGGTGGGGGGGCAAGGGTAGGGTTAATGAAAAACGTTTTTTTTGCAGAAAATAATTTCCTAAAAAAATGCTTTTTAGGAACATTAAGTGATAAAGAAAAATATAGTAGTTGTGCTATTTTTTATTACCATTACATCTCATTCCATTGAACGCATTTTATAAACGTCCTTAAATTGTGTACAATATACTATACTAACATTTTTAATTTTTAAGACTATTTGAAAATTTTCCGCTTTTCGTAAATAAATTTTAAAAATTGTTCTAAAAAAAGTCAAATTATTTGATTTTCGATTATAGGAGTGCCTGTAAGAAACAAACTAAGTCGCCTCTCATAAATTAGGCAATATTTCAAATTCCGGTAGTCCAAATTTTAGAAATTTATAGTTTTTGAGGCTAATTAAAAATGTTTCTATTGTTATTAAATTAAATATTGAATATATATTTGATGCAAAAACATTGTTTTTTATCAACACAACCCTTAACCCCCCACCCACCCCAAACATTTGCCCAGTAAGAAATTCTTTTGAAAAATCACTGTTTTTCGTCGATAATATCCAATCCAAGGTGAAGAGGTGATTTTTTTATACGAGCCTTATCAAAATGTACATAACTCAAAAAATAAGAACGTTACACTTTTGAAAATTTGCGTACAAATTGATCAATTAAAATGATTAGACACCTATTTCAGCGTTTTTCGAAATACGTCCAAGGAGTTGAGAAATAAATATTTTTGGGTGAAGAGGTGATTTTTTTTATAAGAGCCTTACCAAGATGGACATAACTCAAAAAATAAGAAAGTTACACTTTTGAAAATTTCGGTACAAATCGCTCAATTAAAATGATTAGACACCTATTTCAGCGTTTTTCGAAATACGTCCAAGGAGTTGAGAAATAAATTTTTTTTAGGTGAAGAGGTGATTTTTTTATAAGAGCCTTACCAAGATGGACATAACTCAAAAAATAAGAAAGTTACACTTTTGAAAATTTCGGTACAAATTGATCAATTAAAATGATTAGACACCTATTTCAGCGTTTTTGGAAATACGTCCAAGGAGTTGAGAAATAAATATTTTTGGGTGAAGAGGTGATTTTTTTATAAGAGCCTTACCAAGATGGACATAACTCAAAAAATAAGAAAATTACACTTTTGAAAATTTCGGTACAAATTGATCAATTAAAATGATTAGACACCTATTTCAGCGTTTTTGGAAATACGTCCAAGGAGTTGAGAAATAAATTTTTTTTAGGTGAAGAGGTGATTTTTTTATAAGAGCCTTACCAAGATGGACATAACTCAAAAAATAAGAAAGTTACACCTTTGAAAATTTCGGTACAAATTGATCAATTAAAATGATTAGACACCTATTTCAGCGTTTTTGGAAATACGTCCAAGGAGTTGAGAAATAAATTTTTTTTAGGTGAAGAGGTGATTTTTATAAGAGCCTTACCAAGATGGACATAACTTAAAAAATAAGAAAGTTACACTTTTGAAAATTTCGGTACAAATTGATCAATTAAAATGATTAGACACCTATTTCAGCGTTTTTCGAAATACGTCCAAGGAGTTAAGAAATAAATATTTTTGGGTGAAGAGGTGATTTTTTTTATAAGAGCCTGATCAAAGTGTACATAACTAAAAAAATAAGAAAGTTACACTTTTGAAAATTTCGGTACAAATTGATCAATTAAAATGATTAGACACCTATTTCAGCGTTTTTCGAAATACGTCCAAGGAGTTAAGAAATAAATATTTTTGGGTGAAGAGGTGATTTTTTTTATAAGAGCCTGATCAAAGTGTACATAACTAAAAAAATAAGAAAGTTACACTTTTGAAAATTTCGGTACAAATTGATCAATTAAAATGATTAGACACCTATTTCAGCGTTTTTGGAAATACGTCCAAGGAGTTGAGAAATAAATTTTTTTTAGGTGAAGAGGTGATTTTTTTATAAGAGCCTTACCAAGATGGACATAACTCAAAAAATAAGAAAGGTACACTTTTGAAAATTTCGGTACAAATTGATCAATTAAAATGATTAGACACCTATTTCAGCGTTTTTCGAAATACGTCCAAGGAGTTAAGAAATAAATATTTTTGGGTGAAGAGGTGATTTTTTTTATAAGAGCCTGATCAAAGTGTACATAACTAAAAAAAATAAGAAAGTTACACTTTTGAAAATTTCGGTACAAATTGATCAATTAAAATGATTAGACACCTATTTCAGCGTTTTTGGAAATACGTCCAAGGAGTTGAGAAATAAATATTTTTGGGTGAAGAGGTGATTTTTTTATAAGAGCCTTACCAAGATGGACATAACTCAAAAAATAAGAAAATTACACTTTTGAAAATTTCGGTACAAATTGATCAATTAAAATGATTAGACACCTATTTCAGCGTTTTTCGAAATACGTCCAAGGAGTTAAGAAATAAATATTTTTGGGTGAAGAGGTGATTTTTTTTATAAGAGCCTGATCAAAGTGTACATAACTAAAAAAATAAGAAAGTTACACTTTTGAAAATTTCGGTACAAATTGATCAATTAAAATGATTAGACACCTATTTCAGCGTTTTTGGAAATACGTCCAAGGAGTTGAGAAATAAATTTTTTTTAGGTGAAGAGGTGATTTTTTTATAAGAGCCTTACCAAGATGGACATAACTCAAAAAATAAGAAAGGTACACTTTTGAAAATTTCGGTACAAATTGATCAATTAAAATGATTAGACACCTATTTCAGCGTTTTTCGAAATACGTCCAAGGAGTTAAGAAATAAATATTTTTGGGTGAAGAGGTGATTTTTTTATAAGAGCCTTACCAAGATGGACATAACTCAAAAAATAAGAAAATTACACTTTTGAAAATTTCGGTACAAATTGATCAATTAAAATGATTAGACACCTATTTCAGCGTTTTTCGAAATACGTCCAAGGAGTTAAGAAATAAATATTTTTGGGTGAAGAGGTGATTTTTTTTATAAGAGCCTGATCAAAGTGTACATAACTAAAAAAATAAGAAAGTTACACTTTTGAAAATTTCGGTACAAATTGATCAATTAAAATGATTAGACACCTATTTCAGCGTTTTTGGAAATACGTCCAAGGAGTTGAGAAATAAATTTTTTTTAGGTGAAGAGGTGATTTTTTTATAAGAGCCTTACCAAGATGGACATAACTCAAAAAATAAGAAAGGTACACTTTTGAAAATTTCGGTACAAATTGATCAATTAAAATGATTAGACACCTATTTCAGCGTTTTTCGAAATACGTCCAAGGAGTTAAGAAATAAATATTTTTGGGTGAAGAGGTGATTTTTTTATAAGAGCCTTACCAAGATGGACATAACTCAAAAAATAAGAAAATTACACTTTTGAAAATTTCGGTACAAATTGATCAATTAAAATGATTAGACACCTATTTCAGCGTTTTTCGAAATACGTCCAAGGAGTTAAGAAATAAATATTTTTGGGTGAAGAGGTGATTTTTTTTATAAGAGCCTGATCAAAGTGTACATAACTAAAAAAATAAGAAAGTTACACTTTTGAAAATTTCGGTACAAATTGATCAATTAAAATGATTAGACACCTATTTCAGCGTTTTTGGAAATACGTCCAAGGAGTTGAGAAATAAATTTTTTTTAGGTGAAGAGGTGATTTTTTTATAAGAGCCTTACCAAGATGGACATAACTCAAAAAATAAGAAAGGTACACTTTTGAAAATTTCGGTACAAATTGATCAATTAAAATGATTAGACACCTATTTCAGCGTTTTTCGAAATACGTCCAAGGAGTTAAGAAATAAATATTTTTGGGTGAAGAGGTGATTTTTTTTATAAGAGCCTGATCAAAGTGTACATAACTAAAAAAATAAGAAAGTTACACTTTTGAAAATTTCGGTACAAATTGATCAATTAAAATGATTAGACACCTATTTCAGCGTTTTTGGAAATACGTCCAAGGAGTTGAGAAATAAATTTTTTTTAGGTGAAGAGGTGATTTTTTTATAAGAGCCTTACCAAGATGGACATAACTCAAAAAATAAGAAAGGTACACTTTTGAAAATTTCGGTACAAATTGATCAATTAAAATGATTAGACACCTATTTCAGCGTTTTTCGAAATACGTCCAAGGAGTTAAGAAATAAATATTTTTGGGTGAAGAGGTGATTTTTTTTATAAGAGCCTGATCAAAGTGTACATAACTAAAAAAATAAGAAAGTTACACTTTTGAAAATTTCGGTACAAATTGATCAATTAAAATGATTAGACACCTATTTCAGCGTTTTTGGAAATACGTCCAAGGAGTTGAGAAATAAATTTTTTTTAGGTGAAGAGGTGATTTTTTTATAAGAGCCTTACCAAGATGGACATAACTCAAAAAATAAGAAAGTTACACTTTTGAAAATTTCGGTACAAATTGATCAATTAAAATGATTAGACACCTATTTCAGCGTTTTTCGAAATACGTCCAAGGAGTTGAGAAATAAATATTTTTGGGTGAAGAGGTGATTTTTTTTATAAGAGCCTTACCAAGATGGACATAACTCAAAAAATAAGAAAGTTACACTTTTGAAAATTTCGGTACAAATTGATCAATTAAAATGATTAGACACCTATTTCAGCGTTTTTCGAAATACGTCCAAGGAGTTAAGAAATAAATATTTTTGGGTGAAGAGGTGATTTTTTTTATAAGAGCCTGATCAAAGTGTACATAACTAAAAAAATAAGAAAGTTACACTTTTGAAAATTTCGGTACAAATTGATCAATTAAAATGATTAGACACCTATTTCAGCGTTTTTGGAAATACGTCCAAGGAGTTGAGAAATAAATTTTTTTTAGGTGAAGAGGTGATTTTTTTATAAGAGCCTTACCAAGATGGACATAACTCAAAAAATAAGAAAGGTACACTTTTGAAAATTTCGGTACAAATTGATCAATTAAAATGATTAGACACCTATTTCAGCGTTTTTCGAAATACGTCCAAGGAGTTAAGAAATAAATATTTTTGGGTGAAGAGGTGATTTTTTTTATAAGAGCCTGATCAAAGTGTACATAACTAAAAAAATAAGAAAGTTACACTTTTGAAAATTTCGGTACAAATTGATCAATTAAAATGATTAGACACCTATTTCAGCGTTTTTGGAAATACGTCCAAGGAGTTGAGAAATAAATTTTTTTTAGGTGAAGAGGTGATTTTTTTATAAGAGCCTTACCAAGATGGACATAACTCAAAAAATAAGAAAGTTACACTTTTGAAAATTTCGGTACAAATTGATCAATTAAAATGATTAGACACCTATTTCAGCGTTTTTCGAAATACGTCCAAGGAGTTGAGAAATAAATATTTTTGGGTGAAGAGGTGATTTTTTTTATAAGAGCCTTACCAAGATGGACATAACTCAAAAAATAAGAAAGTTACACTTTTGAAAATTTCGGTACAAATTGATCAATTAAAATGATTAGACACCTATTTCAGCGTTTTTCGAAATACGTCCAAGGAGTTAAGAAATAAATATTTTTGGGTGAAGAGGTGATTTTTTTTATAAGAGCCTGATCAAAGTGTACATAACTAAAAAAATAAGAAAGTTACACTTTTGAAAATTTCGGTACAAATTGATCAATTAAAATGATTAGACACCTATTTCAGCGTTTTTGGAAATACGTCCAAGGAGTTGAGAAATAAATTTTTTTTAGGTGAAGAGGTGATTTTTTTATAAGAGCCTTACCAAGATGGACATAACTCAAAAAATAAGAAAGGTACACTTTTGAAAATTTCGGTACAAATTGATCAATTAAAATGATTAGACACCTATTTCAGCGTTTTTCGAAATACGTCCAAGGAGTTAAGAAATAATTTTTTTTTGGTGAAGAGAAGTATTATTCTTACAAAGAAGAATTAACCTATAGCAGTATAAGAGCACCTTTTTAAAAGATATTTTACTAATTTGACATCCAAATTTATGAAAAGATTAAAACAAAAAAGTTCTAAGTAATTTTCCTAAGGTGAAGGACAGTTTAAGCCTTTTGTCATTGACGACTAGCGTCAAATTAATAGGGTGAATACAAAGAAACACTATACCTAAGTGTATACATCCTGTATCTTCCTTAATTTTAAGTTTTCGAAAAAATTGTATATAAGTTTGTTGCATTAATTTTTCATGTAGAATCGCCCACCGAAATCCTGACGCGTAATTTCCGAACACCCTGTATACGGAGTTTTTTTGGTTAATTATGTAGACTGCGCACAGGTTGTGCTTTTAATGTCTTTTTTTTATTTGTTTTAGCCGAAAGACTTATAAAAGAACTGAAACAGCGTCTAGAAACGAACAGTGAAGATCCACTAAAAGCTCGCCTCCTAACCGACTTCCGAATGCTCGCCACCAAAGAAAAATACAACATAGAACGTGCCTTAGAAGATTTCGTGTCCATAGCCTCCCAAAATGGCACCAAAGAACACCTCGGGGCCATTTTGGGCATGGCCACTGCTTACACCCTACTCAAACAACAACAGAGAGCGAAAAACCAACTGAAACGGGTGGTGAAAAACCCTTGGAACTTCGAGGACGCCGAGTATCTGGAACGTTGCTGGCTACTATTGGCCGACCAGTATATACAGTCCAACAAACTGGAGTCGGCCAACGAACTAATTAGCAAAGTGGTGCAACACAATAAGGCCTGTGTCAAAGCGTTCGAGTATCTCGGTTATATTGGCGAGAAGGAGCATCGATTTAAAGAGGCGGCCAATAATTACCAGCAGGCCTGGAATGTCGGACAGAAATCGAACGCCAACGTTGGATTCAAGTTGGCGTATTGTTTGATGAAGTGCAAACGGTATCCGGAGGCGATTGATACCGCTACGGAGGTGCTCAAGTTGAATCCCGAGTTTCCTAATGTGCAACGAGATGTTTTGGATAAGTGCATTAATAATTTAAGGGTTTAGTGTATTTTACGGAGAAGAAAAGTGGAGATTTAGTTGTCAACGTAGTTTTCTTTTAGTAAGCAGTAATAGTACCAAATACTGCTCAAAATAATACTACGATTTAGCTGAAATTTTGACCACAGCTTCGCGATAGTAACTTTTTTCAGGCCGTCCTTGTAAGCAATAAAATAGGCAGTGGCGGCTCCTTCTTAGGGTCAATTGGTCAATGACCCCCCTTAAATAATCTCATAAAAATACCAATTTTATTATAAATATCTTTTATCTAAAACTTCATTGTGAATTATAAAATTCTCTAAGCAGTCTGCATTGGCAAAACAAATAAATATATTATTAACGTCGCGCCTCGCGCGCATCACAAGCCCATGGCTGGGCCGTATTTTAAATTGTCCCTATACAGTTCTAACGGCTTATGAAGAAATGCATGTAAAATAGAACAAAGAAGGCAGATAAGCATTTCGTGAGCGGGAGTGAGAGTCACCTTT
This sequence comes from Anthonomus grandis grandis, assembly GCF_022605725.1. Taxonomy (NCBI): domain Eukaryota; kingdom Metazoa; phylum Arthropoda; class Insecta; order Coleoptera; family Curculionidae; genus Anthonomus; species Anthonomus grandis. Next base: position 3,935,480 of record NC_065548.1, read on the forward strand.
CAGTCCTATATCGCTAACGTAGTCGACGGCCCGACTGGATGAATGTTTTCAGTTTTGTTTTAGATAGTTACTGTTTGCCACCCGCACGAAATATGCTGGAACATTAAGTTATGATGTTCCAGCAGATTTTAATTTAAATAATTATGACGGCTTGAGAAAAAGGAAAGTGGTCGACCAAAACCAAATATGAATTTAAAACAAACAACAAAGGATAGGGGTAAAGATATTCAAAAATATTTTAAAGAATCAATGTACAATTTGTGTGATTGGATTTCTGGCTGCAGTGTGAGAAATGCATTTTTTTGCTACCCGTGTTTACTGTTTTCGAATGACGCTGTATGGGCGAAAAATGGAGTAATTGACATTAAGCATTTAAAAGTGAAAATTACAAAGCTTGCTTCTTCCACTACTCATATAAATTCATTCAATAAATTCATTCAATCGGCTGTGTAAAATTTTGCGGAGTTTTCGAAATTGCATTGCGCGTTCATGACGAAAGTATCAGCTCCAATAATCCTGGAATTTTTCTGGGCCTTATCGATTTTGTTTCTGAACTGGATTTAATGTTTAAAGAACATATTGAAAAAAGTACAGTATTTAAAGGAACATCAAAAATAATTCAGAACGATACTTTAGAATCAATGTTAGCCATTGTACATACTCATATAATTAAGGAGATTGGCCAGACAAATTTTGTGGCAATTCAAGTAGATGAGACCACAGACAGCTTCAATAAAACGCAGATGATTGTCATATTGCGATATGTATTAACTGATATTGTACATGAAGGATTTTGGAAATTTGTGAACCCTCCAGGTGCCACAGCACAACATTTAACTAATGTAATATTGGAAGAACTTCAATTATCAAAAATTAATCAAGCACCTGAAAAATTAATTGCCCAAAGTTACGATGGTGCATCAGTCATGAGCGGTAAACTGGGAGGAGTACAAACAAAAATTAAAGAAATATACCCAAATGCACACTTTATTCACTGCTATGCCCATCAACTTAATCTTATCCTGCAAAAAGCGGCGAGTCAACATAAACCGATAAAAATATATTTTGTAAATTTATACGCATTTTCGTCCTTTTTCGGCCGATCTCTATTTATTTATTTTTTATTTAATATTATCATTAATTTTTTAATTTTTTATAATTAATTTTTTATCTTTTATTTAAAATATTTACTCTAATAAAAAGGCAAAGTTAATTTTCGGAAAACGATTTAAGCATTTAAAGTTATTTTTACCCGCTTAATAGGGTAAATATCTCGGTAAATATTATTGAGTTTTATCTAAGTCTGTATTTTTTATCTAAAATATAAATGCTAAAAGATCTTTCAAATACTTTAAAAAATCAAGTTTGATTTGTTTTTTTTCTATTAGAGTAAACTATAAGTTTTCAAACCAAAATGACCCCCCTGAAGATTGACCCACGAGCCGCCACTGAAAATAGGCAGCGTTTTTTAGTGTATTGGTTGAAAATTATGGACCAATATATAAAATCATACATACATACATATCCTCAGTGTTTTTTCTAAGCTGTTTAAAAAGCTTATATAGATTATCTTGCTCATTTTTTTTACCATTGAATTAAGTAACCGACAATGACTTTATAGCAAGAAGGTTCAGTGAGCTAAACGTCTTCAATTTTGTTACACAGATTTTTGAAAAAGATAGTCAAGTACACACAATGAATATGGACTTCTCAAAAGCTTTTGATCATGTGAATCATGCTCTCTAGTTAAATAAAATATCTCAGTTTGTCTTTAGTGGTTCCTCGTAAAATTAGCTTGAACGCCACTTAGTAAGCAGATTGTGAGGCTGGCTGTATGTAATTGCAGCTTTACTGAGATCTCAGTTATGTCTGGTGTTCCAAGGGGAGTCTCCGTTTTACTCTTTCCATTCAATGATTTATAGTCAAAGTGTTAATCCTCTGGGTTATATTTATTCTATTGAAGGTACCCCTTTGGAGGTTGTCACTAATGTGAAGGCTCTAGGTTTTACATTAGATCTCACAGATCAATTTTTCCTTTCATGTTATGTCAGCTGCGTCCAAGTCTCTACAAATAAATATATTAGCCTTCATTGAAAGGTGATATAAATTCCATAAAGCTTCTTTATTCTAATCTGGTTTGTCCTCAGCTTAAATATTAGTCCTATGTATCAAATCACCACCTTACACAAATCATTGAACAAGTCCAGCATAATAAGTTTCTGAAGTATATTGCTTTTGAGAGTAATATTCCTTTACCTATAGTTTGTGAAGAATTTGAAAGTGAACAAATTAATGATGCAGTTCTTTTGTTACTAGGGTCAGCAAATTATCTAACCATTACACAGCAACAAGTTTTTTATGCAGTTAACAAGCAGTGTGATTTAGAATTCCTATTAATCTTCATTGAATCTTCAATCTTTATGGGCGGAGTTAGGGGGGGCTTAGCCCCCTTTAAAATGAAATAAGCCCCCCCCCCAAAAAAATTGTTCAAAACGTAAAAAAACAGAAAGTATAAGTCTTAAAGAATATGTGGTTGAAGCTTCCACTTCCGCAGTACACGAAGAAACGTTCTTAAATTCACCTTTGATAAAAAATGAGGCACAAAAGTTTTGGCTGATTTCAATTTATTATAGGTCTCTCGACAATATAATAAATCATCTAAAAATAAGATTTTCTTCCGAAAGTCAGAAATTAGCTAAATTTGTCTTCAATTTTTTGCAGATGGATTTTGATCGTAGTTTGGAATTCATTAAATTGTATGGAGATACCTTTTTAATCGATAAGAAGCTATTAAAAGCTGAAATGACCGTTATTGGAAATTGCATTAATTAAAGCCAGAGCCACAACTATACCATTTCTGATATTAAAGATGTATTAAGAAAAGAGACTTTTCCAAATGCAAATAGCATTAGTTTTGCCAATTTCTTCAGCGTCCTGCGAACGCTTTTTCTCAACAATGAGAAGAATTAAAAATTGGTTTAGGTCAACGATAGGTCAGGATCAATTTAGTTCTTTAGCACTAACCACTCTTAGTATTGAAAGTGGTCTAACAAAGTGATTGTCGCCAGATGAAATTTTAAGAGTTTTTAAAAAAAGGAAATCGAAAACTTTTATTAGAGTAGTTATAAGATAATTTTATTGGATTTTATTTTATTTAAGGACATTTTAAATAAATTTTGCTTTTACTATTTTTGAAGAATTATTGTGTTTTATTAAAATGATATTGGTTTTGAAGGTGGCAGACAATGAAGAAGTAATATCTAATTGTCGGATTTGCATTTTCTTAATTAATTTAAACAAAGTTAAACAAGACGTTTTGGTTGGTAAGTATCTCCAACCGTTACCAAGTGTAAACTGCTAGTTTACACCACCGAACATAAACTAGAATCTTGTTCTTTATACTGTGTTTACACTTAATATAACATTTTAATATAATAATGGTTGGAGATACGTACCAACCGAAACGTCGTGTTTAACTTTGTCTAAATTAATTAAGTCCGACAATTAGATATTAAAATAATATTATTTTGAACTTTGAAATTTTTCTTGAAAGCTTAAATTTTTTTTTAAAACTAGTGACTTTTGACTTTTGCTGTGTATGCAATATACTCCAATACATATACAGAATGGTTCATACCATTATGTATATTGCAATAAAATTCAGAAACGTGTTCCTTGGATGAAACCTAATATGAAAATAAAAATAAAACAAATTCATGATATTAGTATAGCAAATTAGAATAGAAGCTGTTTAAGACTATTCTTTTTTTTTAATAATTTTAACGGCTTATAAGTGATAATGAAGGTGCCCACCAAAAAATTTGTTACCTCCGGCGGCGCCTGCGGCAGACTTTTCTTTGATGGCCACCCCCTCACCTCTTTGTGTAACTCTGCCCCTGGATGGGGGCTTTAGCCCCCCCATTTTTGAGGCTCTATCTTCGCCCATGTCAATCTTTTGCCTATTATTGTTGTTTAGATTGTTTTATGTGAGTGCTTTCAACAGTGAATTAAAATGTAACTCTTATACTCCTTCTGTTACTATGTATTGTTATAAAATGTTAGCTGTTAGGATAGATAAATTCCTTCTACTTTTATTTTATTGTTATGTATGGGCTTACTGTCCATTGATAAATAAATAAATGGTTAAAATGCTTTAAAAATAAGAAGCACTACTGCAGATTCCCAGAAACAATGAGAAAATTACATGGAATATAATAAGAAATGCCTGAAAGAGATATTCTTTGTAATGCCTCTTTGATTACCAAAACATCACCTATACATACTAATGGTATGACTTAATGTATGTATCTAGTAGGTATCCCAAAGGCTAATATTAAATATTTCTACAGAAAATGGTTAAGACTTTCTGCAAGAATATATTTACATTGTACCTAAGGTCTTTTATTTTTTTGTGATTGAATAAATTTAGGGATAAATAAAAATCATTTCTCGGAACTTGCAAATCCTATATTGAGTTCATACATGTTTTTTAAACGATTCGTTATTGCAAATGTTAAATGGGTCCTAAAATATTTGGCTGTAAGCATAAACTACTGTAAGAAGTAATAAATATAGCCCTCGACCAACATATTGATAGAATATCTTAAAGATGTTTAGTATGCTTAGTCGTAAAATATGTACTGGTGTTTTTTTGTTTTAAATACAAATATATCTAATAAAGAATTTTTTTTGCAATTTTTACAGTTTACACCTATCACAACACTTACAATTTTACTCACATCCCAAATTTATTACTTACTTGTCGACACAAATATTAAAATGATGCTACGGAACTGCAGGTACTGCTACTACGGGTTAATTGCTCTTACATATATATAGAAAATCTATTTATTTTGTTCCTACATTATTAAATAAATAAAATATAAACTAAATTTTATATATAATTGTTTACCAAATCGTCTTGTTATGGAACGTTGACATTTCACTGTCAAATTGTTAACATAACCTATTTTATTGCAAGACAAAACAATTTTCAAAAGCATTTTTGGTTTTGTAGAAAAACTACGGTCTATTGAATATTTTAAAACAAACAAATGTTTGATTGGATTTTATTATGCACTTAAAAATCTAAAAAAATTTTTACTAAATGACGTCATTTTCCAAATCTTACAATGCGAAAACTCTTTGAAACGTCATTATTTTCGACAAGGATGCTGGCACTGTTGCCGTACTTAACAAAATTTAATTCGGTTTAGATAAAGGTTTGGTAGTTCTTATAGTCGTCAATGGTAAATTGTGGTTTTTACTAGGAATTTATTGTAATTGAATTTCCTATTCATCAACATTACTTATATTTAAATTATTACTCTAATTTAACACACAGTAGGTGTTTATATCAGATATTTTTTATAGGCTGGTATGTCTTTAGCCAAACCCAATACAACCCCAATCTTAGACCCTAAAACTTCAGAAGGAGCCAGGACCTTCACTTATAAAATATTATAATAAAGAATGAAACCTCTGGTTTCAAGAGAAAATCACTTGACAATCTGGCAATGCTGTGGTAATTAATTTGATTCTTCTAAATAGGTTATGTCTTTTGTCAACAATTTGACAGTTAAATATAAACGTCAACAATGTGAAAAAAATGTTGTTTATTTATTGGTATATTTTGTTTTTTAGTGGTAGGAACAAAATAAACATATTTTAGGTCAATATAAGAGTAATTAGCCCGTATGGTATTTCACGTTTTCTTAATTATTTGGAAATCATGTTTAGCGCAAAAGTAATACTTGTAATAATAATAAGGCGTTGTTTTATTAGCCATTGCTTTGAGCGCCATCTCGCGGTATTTAATTAATTAATAACTGCCATCTAATATCTGATACTACCCTAGCCACTACCATATAAAACTTTGGTTATGTTTACTATTTACTTACTCAAATTGCACAAAAATTACTTCTAACAAATCTTTAATTTCATTCAATTTAACGATGACACACCCAGAAAAACCAACAACCGACGTCCTAGAACTCTTCTACACAAAAAAACTAGTAAAAGTCTGCGCCCCAATGGTCCGCTACAGTAAACTACAGTTCCGAAACCTCGTGAGTCAGTACTGCGACCTCACCTTCACCCCCATGATCTTGGCCGATTCCTTTTGTAAAAGTAACAAGGCGCGTAGTAACGAGTTCACCACCAACCTCATAGACACCCCTGTTATAACCCAATTTGCCGCAAATACTGTGCATGACTTTGTCGGAGCAAGTTATATGGTGGCTCCCTACTGTGACGGAGTCGATTTGAACTGTGGCTGCCCCCAAAGGTGGGCCAGAGACATGAACTTGGGATGCCAAATGTTAAAGGACCCTCAGAAGATCTTTGAGCTTGTTAGAGAGTGTAGGAATAGAATCGCAAAACCTTTTACCATCAGTGTTAAGACGAGGATTCAACAAGATGATAGGGAGAGTGTCAAGGTTTGTCAAGCTCTGGAAAAGTGCGGGGTTAGTTTTATGACTATACATGCAAGGACTCCGGACAATAATTCGGGGAGTATTAAAGAAGAATCTTTGAAACTCATTGTGGATAGTGTAAATGTTCCTGTCATTGGTAACGGTGGGGTTGTGAGTTTAGACGGGTGTTATGATCTGCAAGAAAAAACTGGTGTAAAAGGTGTTATGGTGGCCAATGCTCTTTTATCTAATCCATTATTATTTGCTGGGTCTAAAAGTACTTCACTTGAGTGTGTGCAAGAGTGGCTCGATATTTGTTACAACAGTACACTAACTTTGGAAACTTATGATGAAACAGTTTGTCGAGGAACAATACCTGAAAGGCCTCCTAACTTAACATTCCAATGCTTCCATCATCATTTAGTTTTTATGCTAGACAAAGTTTTCACTAGGAGGCAGAAGAAAATTTTCAATAATCTTACCTGTTTTAAAGATGCCCTAGAGTTCCTTGATAATACATTTGGCTTAAGGCCCCAGTTGTTTACCAGGGAGCAATTTATGAATTCTGTACCCTTGCAGCCTCAGTATGAGGGTAGAGAATGGGTTTATAAGGAATTAAAGCCTTTTGAAGACAGTAAGATGCATGTAAAGGACTTTATTGAATATGATTATGAGGAAAGTAAGGGTAAGTTGTTTATGGATAAATGTAAGGAGTTGGAAGGTGACTCGGGTTGTGATTGGACAGAAATGTTTTTTGAAAAAGATTGATATTTGTTAAGAGAAAAATTGTTCCTTTTTGTGATTCTCAATTCATGTCTTTACTTGTGTAACAACCCTTAAAAAGACAAAAAAATCTACTTTTATTTATTTTACTTATAACAAATACAGATGCAAGAAGAAATGACATTTATTGCATCATTTTTACAAAAATTACCTAAATCTATTTAATATCACATAGAAGTATACTTTGCATAAAACTAAAGACTTACAACATAGTTGCATTAAACCATTACTGGTCATTTATATAACTGGTGCGAATGTTTTGTGAACTAAAACAGGAGTCAGATTAAGTAAAACTAAAAGTGATTTTAAACTGAACTGAATGGCGACTGCTAGTTTCTCTAATAAATTAATTTCTAATTCCTTAACACATACTGTACAAATTGAGACTTGAGAGTTTAACTGACATTTACTACATACCCTATTATCTTCGAGAATGGCAAATAAATAACATTAAGATTATTCCCTAATTTATGTTATTTTATTGTTTTCAATCTAGGGCACCGCCGCCTGTGTTTGGCAGCAGCAGACATAACAGTCCACTACCTGAAATATTTAAAAGAAAAACACTATTATCACAATTACATCAGATTAAATCATAGACATACCAAACAGCATTCCAGCAAATAATACTATAGGAACCACACAGTTCAAGTCAATCAAGAATCCAAATAGCAAGTTTCCAATTAGGGCCCCACCTCGGCCGAAAGTTAGTGATAGAGCTGCTGCCATTACCCTAAAACAAATATTTATATAACTTGTTAGAGTGACCGTGTATACTTAAAATATCATGACAAAACTTTTTTTTTTACACGAATCATTCTTATTACATTTTAAACACATAATTTTATTAACTGTCTATTCTGTCTCTGTATATAGTCTTTCAAATGATGGTTATTGTCTTTTATGTCTCAACTTTTGTTAATTTTAAATTGTGACGTACGTTTGTTAAAAAAATATATACAGTAGAGCCTTGATAATCCGGACATGCGTTACTCCGGATGCTTCAGTAGTCCGAACACGAATTTTGCCGCTATTATGTACGTTATAGTCCGGATTCGCTTGTACGCGATAATCCGGATCGCGCTGTTTTCAGCCGTTTTGCAGGCTTTGACAAGTTTAAATTGATTGGTAGTTTGCGAAAGTTTAGTTTTTAACGTTACATAGGTATTACAGTCGACACTTATTACTTCCTGGCCTTCCTACACCAATTCTGGGGAATATGGCTCCAAGACGAAAGCATAAAACATTATCTTTAAAACAAAAGCTTGATATACTGAACAGATTAGAACGTGGCGTGAGTGGAAAAGCCTTAGCTAGTGAATACGATGTAGGCACATCCACAATTTCGGATATTAAAAAGAACAAATTGAGCATTAAAAAGAATGTGCCAAGGTTTATAAAGACGTTTTATTTTTACTAATGTTTTGTATTTTATTTTTAGTTTTATTAGCGGTCGTGATAGCGTACCACAAGCTAGGAAAACACTAAGTAAACCTGAATATCCCAGAATGGAAAAGCGATTGTTCGAATGGTTTTGCAGGCAAGGTTCCAGACACATTCCCATATCATATGAAATTTTAGCAGCCAAAGCAAAGCAAATCTACAACGATGTTTATGGAAATGAGAATTTTGCAGCCAGTCGAGGTTGGATCGCAAATTTCAGAAAAAGACATGGTTTGAGAGCTTTAAAAATTTGTGGTGAGAAATTATCCAATGACGAAACTGCTGTCGAGCCTTTTAATAATATGTTGGCACAGAAAATAAAAGACCTGAATTTAATTCCTACGCAGGTTTACAATGCTGATGAATCATCGTTGTACTGGAAAATGTTACCGGAAAAAACAATTGTTCGTTCTCAAGAAAAGACAGCACCGGGACGAAAAATAAATAAGGAGCGGGTTACTTTCCTGGCATGTGTAAATGGATATGGTTCTCACAAATTGAGAATTCTCGTCATTGGAAAAGCAAAAAATCCCAGAGCATTTAAAAATGTACCCATACCCGTAGAGTACAAAAATTCCTGCAATGCTTGGATGACATCTGCAATATTTAAAGAGTGGTTTCATAATTCGTTTATTAGGCAAGTAAAAGAGTATTTAAGAAGCCAAAATCTAACTGAACGTGCTCTTTTAATCATTGACAATGCCTCAAGCCATGAATCGCCAGAAGAAGTGAGGATGGCCATTTCCAAACAATCTTTCTTCCGCCAAATTGCACAGCATTGCTGCAACCCATGGATCAAAATGCCATAAGGTTGACTAAAGTGTTTTACCGTAAGAGCCTTTTGGCGCACATTTTATCACAAAATGAAGAAAATGTTATCCAGGTATTAAAGACCTTAAATCTCAAAACTGCAACATACTTACTGAGCAATGCATGGTCAAAACTTACTGTAGAGGTTTTACAAAAATGTTGAGAAAAAGTAATTCCAAAAGGAACGGTTTTTGGTAATGATTTAGAATACGAAGCCGATGATCTGATTTCGCTAAAGCAATTACAGGAAAAGCTACGAGCTTTAACGGATGTTTCGGCTATGCTCCAAACACTAAGTGAAAACGGAATAAATCCTAATGAAGTGAATAACTGGATTGAAAATGATGACAACTTGGTATTAGATGAGATAGAAAGCAACGAAATGCATTATAGCAGCAGCGAAGAATGTGAAGATGATGACGAAAATCAAGGGAGAGAGAAAGGAGTCAAAAATGATGAAGCAGTGAAGGGCTTCAATTTATGCTTAAAGTGAGCTGAAGAAAATCAAGTGCCATTGCATGATATTCTTGTTCTTCAAAGACTTAAAGAAATGGATTTTATGAAAAACCAAGAAAAAGTAAAGCAAGCTAAAATTACAGACTTTTTTAATTAGCTTAATTATGTACCTACTGCATAGCAAACATGTAATTTAGTTTATCCTTTTAATTTGTCTGTTTTTCTCGTTTATCACATATTTGTAGGTAATTTTTTAGTTATATACATATAATATTCCCTAATAAAAAACATATATGTATGTAAAATCCGGATCACCGTCGTTTGAGGCTTTACTGTATTGTCATGATATTTTATGTTTTGACCCCTTTAGGAAGAGGTTTTTTTTTTGTTAAATTTTGACCCGTATGGTGGCTATTTGTTAGCCGAAAGCCCGTTGCTTGTAATGGTGGAGAAAAATATATACACGTTATATACAAATCGCTTTATTATTATTATTGTCTACTAATTATTTACTTATATGTTTAAACACTTACCTGAGATTTGTAGGGAATAAATCAACCATAACACAGTACACGGTACTGATTCCCAAACTGGTGAGAGCCTCAAAAACGCACGAGAGGGCCAAATTGGAATAAGTAGAATCGACGAAGTAAAGACCGATAGTCACGGAGCCTGCCACCAAAAGGCTAAAAACTGCATTAAATTCGTTAAAAATAAAATTCAACAAACAGAAATAGCGACTTACCCAAAAAGAACTTCGCTCCTAACCGATGCACGCAAAGTGGCAACCAAAAACTGGTAGGGATACACGCGAGTCCAATGATGAGCGTATGTAAGAATACCGAATCCGCAATGGGTTCTCCGCAGAATTCGCCAGGGCCCCCTGTGGCATTTGCCGAAATTACCACCGAAGAAACTTCGCATACTGTCGCTTTATCGTTGGGATGAAGGGTTTCGAACTCTTCGAAGCGGTAGAAGAGCTCAGGAAACCAGATCATTAAAGTGTAGTAGCTACAAAGGGAAAAGGGTGTTTGTAACTTCAGAAACTCTTGCTGTTTTAATGTGAAAAACACAAACAAGTGTTGCAAGGGTCCTTGGTTGGCAAAATTGCCTTTAGCTCACGAAGTTTTTGAGGTACAAGAAATGTTCCGATGTGAAAGTATTTGGAAACTTATCATCAGGGATTGGTTTATATTTGTGTGCAAAAATTATAAGAATATTCCTAATGGTTTACAAAGTTATGCTCAAAAATGCCTGCTAAAGAAGAGAAATCTTGATAATGTGACTTGAATTTCAAAAACATTAAATTTGGTGGTGCTTGGACCTTGGTTGACAAAATTGCCTTTAACTCGGAAAGTTTTTGAGGTACAAAAAACGTTCATATACGAAATTATTTGGAAAAGAATGCTCTTTCTTTATTCATAACACTTTTAAGGATTTTCCGAATTTTTGAGAAAATATTAAGATGGACAAAATTTTGAAAAAAATGGCACCACCAAAACTGCTCATAATTACCTAAATCCTTAACCTAGAACCGTGTTTTTACCCTCAAATTCATCATCAGAAAATCCTTTATATTTGTGTGCAAAAATTATAAGAATATCCCTAGGGGTTCTAAAGTTATGTTCAAAAATGTCCGATAAAGAAAAAGAAATCTTGATAATAAAACTTGAATTTCAAAAACATTAAATTTGGTGGTGCTTGGATCTTGGGTGACAAAAATGCCTCTAACTTGAAAAGTTTTTGAGGTACAAGAAACGTTCGTACATGAAATTATTTGGAAAAGAATGCACTTTCTATATTTATGACGCTTTTAAAGATATTCCGATTTTTCGAGAAAATATTAACATGGACAACATTGGCGCTTGGACCTTATTTGATAAAATTGCCTCTAACTCAGAAGGCTTTTGAGGTACAAGAAACATTCATATACGAAATTATTTGGAAAAGAATGCTCTTTCTTTATTCATAACACTTTTGAGAATATTCCGAATTTTCAAGAAAAATATTAAGATGAACAAAAAGGTGAAAAAACTGGCACCACCATAACTGCTCATAATTACCTAAATCCTCAACCTAGAACCGTGTTTTTACCCTCAAATCCATCATCAGAAAATCCTTTATATTTGTGTGCAAAAATTATAAGAATATCCCTAGGGGTTCTAAAGTTATGTTCAAAAATGTCCGATAAAGAAAAAGAAATCTTGATAATAAAACTTGAATTTCAAAAACATTAAATTTGGTGGTGCTTGGACCTTGGGTGACAAAAATGCCTCTAACTTGAAAAGTTTTTGAGGTACAAGAAACGTTCATACATGAAATTATTTGGAAAAGAATGCACTTTCTATATTTATGACGCTTTTAAAGATATTCCGATTTTTCGAGAAAATATTAACATGGACAACATTGGCGCTTGGACCTTATTTGATAAAATTGCCTCTAACTCAGAAGGCTTTTGAGGTACAAGAAACATTCATATATGAAATTATTTGGAAAAGAATGCTCTTTCTTTATTCATAACACTTTTGAGAATATTCCGAATTTTCAAGAAAAATATTAAGATGAACAAAAAGGTGAAAAAACTGGCACCACCATAACTGCTCATAATTACCTAAATCCTCAATCTAGAACCGTGTTTTTACCCTCAAATCCATCATCAGAAAATCCTTTATATTTGTGTGCAAAAATTATAAGAATAGCCCTAGGGGTTCTAAAGTTATGTTCAAAAATGTCCGATAAAGAAAAAGAAATCTTGATAATAAAACTTGAATTTCAAAAACATTAAATTTGGTGGTGCTTGGACCTTGGGTGACAAAAATGCCTCTAACTTGAAAAGTTTTTGAGGTACAAGAAACGTTCGTACATGAAATTATTTGGAAAAGAATGCACTTTCTATATTTATGACGCTTTTAAAGATATTCCGATTTTTCGAGAAAATATTAACATGGACAACATTGGCGCTTGGACCTTATTTGATAAAATTGCCTCTAACTCAGAAGGCTTTTGAGGTACAAGAAACATTCATATACGAAATTATTTGGAAAAGAATGCTCTTTCTTTATTCATAACACTTTTGAGAATATTCCGAATTTTCAAGAAAAATATTAAGATGAACAAAAAGGGGAAAAAACTGGCACCACCAAAACTGCTCATAACTACCTAAATCCTTAACCTAGAACCGTGTTTTTACCCTCAAATCCATCATCAGAAAATCCTTTATATTTGTGTGCAAAAATTATAAGAATATCCCTAGGGGTTCTAAAGTTATGTTCAAAAATATCCGATAAAGAAAAAGAAATCTTGATAATAAAACTTGAATTTCAAAAACATTAAATTTGGTGGTGCTTGGACCTTGGGTGACAAAAATGCCTCTAACTTGAAAAGTTTTTGAGGTACAAGAAACGTTCATACATGAAATTATTTGGAAAAGAATGCACTTTCTATATTTATGACGCTTTTAAAGATATTCCGATTTTTCGAGAAAATATTAACATGGACAACATTGGCGCTTGGACCTTATTTGATAAAATTGCCTCTAACTCAGAAGGCTTTTGAGGTACAAGAAACATTCATATACGAAATTATTTGGAAAAGAATGCTCTTTCTTTATTCATAACACTTTTGAGAATATTCCAAATTTTCAAGAAAAATATTAAGATGAACAAAAAGGTGAAAAAACTGGCACCACCATAACTGCTCATAATTACCTAAATCCTCAACCTAGAACCGTGTTTTTACCCTCAAATCCATCATTAGAAAATCCTTTATATTTGTGTGCAAAAATTATAAGAATAGCCCTAGGGGTTCTAAAGTTATGTTCAAAAATGTCCGATAAAGAAAAAGAAATCTTGATAATAAAAATTGAATTTCAAAAACATTAAATTTGGTGGTGCTTGGACCTTGGGTGACAAAAATGCCTCTAACTTGAAAAGTTTTTGAGGTACAAGAAACGTTCATATACGAAATTATTTGGAAAAGAATGCACTTTCTATATTTATGACGCTTTTAAAGATATTCTGATTTTTCGAGAAAATATTAACATGGACAACATTGGCGCTTGGACCTTATTTGATAAAATTGCCTCTAACTCAGAAGGCATTTGAGGTATAAGAAACGTTTATATACGAAATTATTTGGAAAAGAAAGCTCTTTCCTTTTTCATAACACTTTTAAGGATATTCCGAATTTTTGGAAAAATATTAAGATGGACAAAATTTTGAAAAATATGTCTTAACCAAAACTGCTTATAACTATCTAAATCTTTAATCCACAATCATGTGTCTACCGTAATCGCATTCATTATCAAAAATTCCTTTATATTTGTATGCAAAAATTACAAGAATATTCCTAGTGGTTATCAAATTGTGCTCAAACATATCCAATGAAGAAAAAAATCTTGGGAAAAAGACATTGATGGATAAAAATGCCTCTAACTCAAAGAGAGTTTCTGCGGTACAAAAAACGTTCTAATACCAAATTATTAGGCAATAAATCCTCTTTTTTAACATTCACACATTATGCTATCAGTATTAAGGATAATAACTTTACGATTACCTTGAGGTGAGCCCAAACTGGATGGCACAAGTAATCACCGTATATCTCAAGTGAGGAGGCTTACACAACGCCTTGGTTTGCTCCCAAATTTCAGCCAATAAAAGTTTCAGTTCCTTCGGTTTACGTATGCGCAGGCTCCTGATGCTCCTCGTAGATTGTTGCGAGACCACACTCATGGTGCGCACTTTTTCGCGAAGGCTTCGCACCTGAAACCATTTTTTTCTTTATATCTCAATATTTAATTCGTTTTAAAAGAAACTTACGGGAAAGTTAGCAGGATCGTCCTTATAGTTGCTAGCGTACATATCCCTTAGGACGTCTAGGGCTGCGTCCGCCTCACCACATTCTAAAAGGAACTTGGGACTCTCCGGGAAGAATATCAGCCATATACCAATGAAAATGCTTGGAACCGCGCATGCCGCCACAAACAGGTTCCAACTGGCAAACTTAAAATGCTCGTACACATACTCGAATTCCATTGGAATGATAATCCAAGCGATTCCGGGCAGCACTATGACACCCAGGGTCCAGAACAGTTCCATCCAGCATAGGATAGTTTCTCTGTACTTCCCCGGCTGGAATTCTCCTAAGTAAGGGAAGCAAATTCCCATTGCCCCTGTGATACTGTAAGAAAAAAAGAGTGAATATAGTGGATGAGAAGATCTTTTTCGAGACAGTACTTACGCAAACCCGTTTAGAAACCGGAGAAACATGAAAAGCCAGTACACTTGAGAGATGCTGGATAGTAATCCGCATATTCCGTCCATCAGGAGGGCGCCGATCAGCACGGTTTTCCTACCCTTGGTGTCAGCCAGGCAACCCCAGAAATACGAGCCAATTACCATCCCTAAAAATTATATTATTAGACGTCATTTAGTTATAGGTATATACACCCATTTCAACAATGCTAATCTCTGGCACATTAGATTGAGAATATAGTTTAAAAACAATGTTAATGAAAATGATCAGATGGTGAATGAACGACATAAAATGATGTAGGTACCTAAAAAGTATGCGCTTTAGGGTTTAGATAACCAAAAAATAAATGATAATTTGAATAAAATTATAAAAAGGGAAATTAGTAATTTAAGAGAGATAGAAAGAGAAGCTCTACAGGTAAATGTTTTAAACAACTGAACTGGAATGGACAGGAAAGAGGTAAAGAGAAAAATGGTATAGATGTTTTAAAATTTCGATTTACTGGCAACTAGTTTCGCGACCTAAAGAATACTATACTCTATAAGCTTTCCAAAACATGGTCAAAATACTCCTGCAAAGTCATATTTGAAGAATATAAATTTAAGGTATTTTAAAATTAAGGTAACTTCGTTAATTTTTAAACTATAATTTTTATATAATATATAATATGATTTAATTATTTATGAGTGAATAAAGTGCACGACACACAAGAGGCGTGAATATTTGGCGCCACTTTTGAATCAAAATAAATACAGCGTAAATAATTATTCTGTTTAACCTATATTAAGTCAGTTGGCTATTTGTGTTTTAATTCATCTCTAAACAAACAGTAAAACGGCAACCGATTACTTTTTACACAATGACCCATTGAAAATAATAACGCAAACCATAACTATTCTATATTATTTACGCCTCGGAAATTTGCTGAGGCTGTGTGAAACGCCATTTGATACATTTAATCCGTCTTAAAGTAAGTTTGATATCGAGTTGTGTGATAACTTACCAAGCATAGGAGCGGCGGTTAACCATCCCTTGTCCGACGAAGACATCTGGAAATCGCATGTGGCCGATGGTAGAACGAATGATATGATCGTGATCCCCACTGCGGTGTTTAGGTATATGAGGCCGCATACTGCCAAAAGGGAGAAGTGAAATCTGCCAAAGCCTAAAATGAAATAGTTGTTAGTAAACTTTATTATTTTGGAAACATCTACATTAATTCTCTATAGTAACTGTGTTATTTGGAAAAATTCAAAAAAGTAGTCCATTTTTCTCAAAGAGACCTCTTATTAATAAAAATTCAGAGATTGGAGGGACACAAAGTCAATGGTCTCAAATTATATTTATTCTTTAAAAACTATCACACGTGTTTCGCCCTAAGGCATCGTCGGATCGGTAAAGCTATTAGATTAACACCACAAACATTTAAGTTGAAACAAAAGTAAATACATAAAAAATAATGCTGACGTTCACATTTAATGTGATACCATAATTTGAGACCATTGACTTTATGTCCCTCCAATCTTTGAATTTTTATGTTATTTGATTGGTCACAAAAAGACGGTTCTCGTTTAGTTTGTGAGATTTTGAAGAAAAGATGGTAAAAGGTCAGGGGTTTTAAGAAAGTAATAGCAGAGTCTACAGTGTGTCCCAGGATAAGCGAATTTATACGTAAAAATGACAAAAAATTTTGTAGTTGAAATTTGACCGTTTGGCATCCAGCCCTGCTTGGTTAAAAAATGAAATTTAGCATTATTTTAATTTTTAAAAATCAAGCATGCTTTGATAGAAGCATTTTTAAAATTTTATGAGTAGGTAAAGTAGTATTTCTAGGCAAGATATAAAAAAAGTTTATAAGAAAAAGTCGTTTAGAATGCAAAATTATCCCCGAATACCGAGTTTCATAACCATAGGCCTACTTTGATTTTTACGTTTAAATTATTTATTAATTAACAAAAACCAAATAAATATTTTACTTTTTACGATCGGTAGGAATTTTTGTCGAACTTTTTAAAATGTAAACATTCTCAATTAAATGTGGCAGCATAAAACATTGTCACCATAACACATTGTCGCTGTCAAAGTTATGCACAAAAAACGTACTTATGTCATGTACTTATGTTATGGACATCCTAGCAAATAATCCCTTTGTTGATCCAGCAAAATGAAACATCATACACAATAAATTATGGTCTGATTCGAGAGCTGCAAAATCCTCAATCATATTGTAACTCTAGGTACTTTCCAATTTTTAAATAAGGCTACCTAATTAACTTATAGATAGATATAATATTGTAGACCAAATATTAAGAAAATCTCTTCAGTTTGTTTAACATCCAATAAAAGTAAGGTAATTTTTTGGGAATTATTTTTTGCTATCGTTAGGTTAGCGGTAAGCGTTTTACCTATTTCGAAAACATTTTTTGGGGAGCTATCAAACAGCGGCTAAGATAACGTTTATGGCTATGTTAAGCATCAAAACATATGCATCTTCGAAAACTATCTAGTATGTCGTTAAAGTACGTTTTGAATCTTTTTCGTGAAAAATATCCACAAGTCGAAGTAACAATATCTTCTGCGAGACGACTAATTAAACTTTTTGAGGCCACGGGTAGTGTTGAGATGAAAAAAAGCAGAAAAAGAGATACTTGCTTTGGAGTCAATTGCTGAGAACCCTCGGATGTCATTAAGAGCTAGGTCGGCGGTGCTGAACATAAGCAAATATGAATTGCTAAGAATTTATCATTGCAACAATATTAAAGCATTCAAACCAAGGTGCTTGCATACTTTAGAAGAGGGGGATGAAGCGCGTCGTTAATTTTTTCTGCTTGGCTAGGCAATAACATTTTAGAAAACAGGGATTTTTATAAAAAAAATATATTCTCGGACCAATCTTCTTTCACGACAAATGGTGTAATTTCATCTCAAAATTGTCGGTTTTGGTTCAATGAAACGCCAAACTTTGTAATCCATGGCAAGAGGCAATATTTTCAAAAAGTCAACGTCAAAAAGCGCCATATCTTACCATTTAGGTATTATTGGACCATACTTGATTGAAGGATCTCTTAATCAAGAAACGTATCTTTAAATTTTGGAAAGATTTTTTGAAGAATACTCAGAACCTTTATCACAGAAACTTGGGTGCTAGGTATGAAGACTACATGTTTTAAGGTTCATCACTATTAGCTCATGTCATACTACTATAGGGATTCATGTGCTAGTGATGTGGCAAAATTTGTCTGATAATTTAAAATGTGCAGGATGTAAATAGTATTAAGATTTTAGTTTGTTGTATATATTAACCTTCTAGCTCTTCTTTTCAAACATTTGAATACTTTGAGAAAATGTTCAAGTTTTTATATAAATTTATTTCCAAATAGCCGTACATATTATTGACGCATTTAGCTTATATAGTCTTAAACAAGTTTTTTCTAAACCTTCTAGGACTCAGAGATCGTTCTGTACCTTGATTGATAATATATTCATTAACGCTGCACTGTTTTCAACTGAAACCTTTGATTTAGCATTTCCAGTTATTGTGCTCAGATTCTGAGTTTGGAAACTCAATTAACTCCGATTTAGGCAAATTTTGTATGATGAGTTCTAGATCTTTTTCTGATAAAACATACATTTGTCCAAAGAACATTGGCTATCAGCTCTTGAGACACTGGATTTTGAAAGTAAATTTTCTTACTTCTTACTAACCAAACGCAAGCCATATAATAGGAAGCCTAATCAGTGGATACCACCATTAATGATTAACGAATTACTAACTGCTTCATACTCAACTAAAGTCCATTCACAATCATGGGTAACTATTATCCTTCAAGAAGAGATTAAAGGTTCATAGAGAAAATATTACAAATTGAAAAAAATTATCAAAGAATAAATCTTTATTTTCAACACGACGGCTGCACGGCGCACTCCACTATTCGAGTAGCAGAATGGTCTTTTCCGAATCAATGGATTGGAAGACGCGGCCCAATTGAGTGGCCGCCAAGGTCACCTGATTTAACCATTTCTGATTCCTATTTATGGGGGCCGGCTCAAGTAAATTATTTATTCTGAGCCATTACCAAATGACAGGGAATTACTAAAACAAAGAATTAGAGATGCTTGTAATTCAGTTTCCATTGAAGAAATTAGAAATTCTTTTAAAATGTTTAGGAAAGATAGCTACATTGAATAAATTTGAAATAAGTAAATAAAATAAATTTTCTTGTTGAATTAGACGTTAGAATATTTTTGAGGATGGTTGGTAACTCTTAGATCAGTGATTTAACTATTAGATAAATAAATAAGTTAGTTTTTCTCTAATAATTAAATATGAATAAAAAAATTAATTGGTACACAAAACGTAAAAATCTAAGCCTATGATTATGAAATTCGGTATTCGGGCATAATTTTGCATTCTAAACAACTTTTTCTTATAAACTTTTTTTATATCTTGCCTAGAAATACTACTTTACCTACCCATAAAATTAAAAATGCTCGTATCAAGGTATGCTTGATTTTAAAAAGATATAAATATGCTAAATTTTATTTTTTGATCAAGCAAGGCTGTATGCCAAACGGTAAAATTTCAACTACAAAATTTTTTGTCATTTTTACCTACACACTGTATATGAAGGGTATAGGAAAATAGCAAAGAATATCACATTTTATTACTTTTGGTAATTTTAAATTTATAGTGTGATTGAATCAGGCCCACCAAGAGGGAATACGGGAGAATGGGGAAAGTTCTCCCGGGCCCTTTATGTTATTATAAGTTTTTAGAGGGACTCGGAATTCTGAGGTGGTGATTTTTTCTTTTTTTTTTAAATGACATGCCCAAGCAACACACGATGTTTAACAATAACGTTTGACAATAAACGTTTATTCTTCGTTTAATTCAATTATAAATGTCGGATAAAATGTCCGCGTGATATACGTTGAGGAATTTAATATTATTTCTATGTTTTATTCGCGTTTAAGTGTGGTGTCTTGTATACTCTCTAAAGATGTTTATAAAATGTTGCTTTTAATGGAATGAGATTTTTTTTTAAATTACTTACTACCCATGTCGATATTTTTTTTTATATGCAGATGTGTTGTATGCATCAGAAGGCGTTTCTCGACGTACAAAGAAAAAAATTAATTTTTACCAGTGGTGTTCATAAGGGATTTATCGTTAATATTATTTAATAAAAAAATACACCACTGCATTTTTCTAAAATAAATTTCATTTTTAAAATCCTTGTTTAGTTTTGAACTAATTGATATTCTTGAGTTTATTTTTTATTTGTATATCTTATTTCGTATAATTATTGTTTCATACACGTTAATGTATTTTCTAGATTTCTTTGTGTATGATATTCCATGACTAGCTATGTAAATCCCTGGTCATTTGTTTTAAATGCTGAAATTTTCTCCCTGGAGTAAACACAATCGTATATGATATACGTATATTCTACAGTTTAATAAATATACCTTGACCATATACGGTTGGTAAATATGCCCAATAGTTTTAATTTAAAAATTGTATTTTTGAACCTAGATAATACAAAATTGTAGAACCAAAAAAAAACTTACATTTTTTCAAATCTTAATGACTTATGTTAAAAAAACTGAATTTCCACTTATTTGCCATAAAAACTGGTACAACTACTACAATTTTCACTCGAAAACCTTAAGGTTATGTGAGAAAAGTATAAATACAAAAACTATAGATTTTTCTATCCCCTATAATTTTTTTAAAAAGCATTTTTCTCTCAGACAATTATTTTCTGCAAATAATTATCACTAAAAAACACTACCCTTACCCCCCCCACCCACCCCACACAACTTACCAGTAGGACAATGTTTTCAAAATTCATTGTTTTCCAAAATAATACACATGAATACCAGCTGTTTTCGTCATTAATATCCAATATAATAACTCAGTTTTTTTATATGAATTTGATCTAATTATATATATATGTATATTAATAAATATTTAATACAAAAACAGTGCTATTAGATTGGATTTTATAGAAGAAAAACGGAGATTTTTCAAAAGAATTTCTTACTGGGCAAATGTTTGGGGTGGGTGGGGGATGTAAGGGTTTTTGTTGATGAAAAACAATGTTTTTGATTGTTTGCAATCAATAAAACTAAATGTTTAGTCCAATGATGATGAGTTATCTTATCGAATTATATGATTATTTATTAAAATATAAATTGTTTATTTTTTTTTATTTCTATGACACTTCTGGATGCAGAAGTCAGTATACTAACTGTGATCAAAACTGTATACAAAGTCCATTAAGAGTCGAATAAAAATGTACAGGGTGTCCCGTAATTAATTGGACATAGGTTAATGTAGGATACCTGACAAGAAAATAAACCGTTTCAGCTCAATATCGCTTAGCCAAATGTTATTGGTTTTTGTTCTACAGGGTGTTAAAACTAATTTTTTGCCAAACATTTATTGAAATATTTTGGAATCCACTCGACAGATTAACCTAAAATTTGGCTCTTATTATTTGGGATGAGGAACACGAATATGATATCTATTTTGCCATTGCCACTAGATGGCGCCACATACAACAAAATTGAGTGATTAAAAAGGTCATAACTTTTTTGACCTCCGTATGTACATTTGCGAGTGAAAATAATAAAACAGCATTTAATTCTAGTCAAAAAAGATACTTCTTTGAACTCCAAAAAGTAGACCGTTTTCGAAATAAACGCATTTTTTTATTAGGTTGCGTATGAACACTTAATCTAAAATTTAATTAACAACGATAAAATTTGAAAAGGCTGTTGATTATAATCGTTCACCATCCACTAGGACACATTGTCTAATTCTTTTATTTAAATTTTGCCCGACTCCAAACATTGATTCTTCTTGGGCCCTGATGGTATTGACTCCTTCCACAATCTTTTGCCACAGTTCCTGACGGTTATTTATTTTATTTTTATACACAAGTGATTTCAAGTAGCCCAATAAATAAAAATCTAAGGGATTAAAATCGGGACTACGCGCAGGCCACGGATATTCACTACCTCTACCAATCCATTTAAGAGGATAAATTTCGTCCAAGGAATTTCTGAGTAAATAATGTGCCGGTGCACCATCGTGCATATACCAATTGTCACGTCTTAAATTTAGGGCACATCTTCTAGATGAATGGGTAGATCATTCCTCAAGAAATTTAGATAACGTTCTCCATTAAGCTTAGCTGGCAATTCAAACGGTCCCACAATACAATCCCCATAGATACCACCCCAAATATTTATTGAAAACTCATGTTGAAAATGGTGTTCAAGGAAAGCATGAGGATTTTCCATCGAATAGATATGATTGTTACGCCAATTAAAAAAACCTCTCCTTGTGAACGTGGCTTCATCCGTAAATAAAATTTTATTACAAAAAAATGGATCATTCAATTGGCGCTCTCTTAAAAATTGACTGAATTGGAGTCTTGCAGGAAAGTCTTGAGGAAGAAGATTTTGAACTGGAGTGAAATGATACGAATACAGTTTTTATTGGCGTATAATTTTGGACACCGAAGATTTCCTTACACCAGTGGCTGCCTCAATACGTCTTGTGCTGGTTTCAGGATTTTCGATAACACGAACCAAAATTTCATCTTCCATATCTGCTCCAATTATCCTTAGTCTTCCCGCATTTACGTTTTTTGAACGAAATCAGCCCGTTTCGCCTAATCTATCGTACAACGCATTAAATGTTTGATGATTTGGCTACCTTCTATCCGGATACAGATCTAAATAACACTGCGCTGCTCTTCGACTACGAAAATTTTCTTGAGCATATACACATACCATATCCCGCATCTGAGCATTAGAAAAATCATTGTGACGCGGCATTTTTAAGCGAAAATAACACAACAAGAACACGAGCTTTAGCCAAATTAAAGACTAACAGTGTTGAAGTGACATGTCGCAGACATGTTCGAAACAAATGTCTTATGAGTATGCGATCGGCCTTACTTATTAATACTTCACCTTGACAGGTCCTAGTTATGTGTTTATCCTACTTTCATCCTACTTTGTAAAATTCCGATAATAATTTGTTCATACGCAACCTAATACAAAAATGCGTTTATTTCGAAAACGGTCTACTCTTTGGAGTTCAAAGAAGTATACCTTTTTTGACTAAAATTAAATGCTGTTTTATTATTTTCACTCGCAAATGTGCGTACAGGTAGGTCAAAAAAGTTATGACCATTTAAATCACTCAATGTTGTTATATGTGTATCTATTGGTAATGGGAAAATTGATATCATATTCATGTTCCTCATCTCAAATAATAAGAGTACGCCAAATTTTAGGTTAATCTGTCCAGTGGATTCCAAAATATTTCAATAAATGTTTGGTAAAAAATTAGTTTTAACACCCTATAGAATGAATACCAATAACATTTTGATAAGCGATATTGAGCTCAAACGGTTTATTTTCATGTCAGATATCCTACATTAACCTATGTCCAATTAATTACGGGACACCCCGTATAAAGGTCTATTTATTTATAAGAAAATGAAAAAAATTAGACAGTGTGCTAACATCAAAAGAAGTATTTATGCTAACATATATTCAAGATGGCAATTCTGGTTATGCAGAGAGTTTTTGTATAGAACACTATATACAAGATCAAGTTTGTCCATATACCTGAATAGAGTATAGTATAGTTTCGTTCTAGTTAGAGCATCATCAGACCTTTTGAAGCCATCCACACACTTTACAGTAAATAAAATCAAATTCAATAAAATCAATTTTTTTTTGGATTTTTTTTTATGTACTGCAAAGTGTGTGGATGGCTTCTAAAGGCCTGATGATGCTCTAACTAGAGCGAAACACGTTTTAGCCCGTATTATTACATGTTGTGAGACCGTGACTCTGTGTTTTTCTTTGTTTTTCGTCAATTTCATCTCGTAAGATGTGGCATCAAAATTTTCAATATTATTTGAAATTTGTCTATTTTTCGTGTCATCTATGATTATTTAATTTTGTAACAGTATTTCCTACTTTTAATATATCAGATTTATCGATACGTTATATAAAATTTGTTACCAAATTGCAACACTTTAAGTCACAATTTTAAAGACATTTCAATTATAATCAATTTGTACTTTTTTTATAAGGAAAATTCCTCTAACTATAGCAACTATTCTTACACATTTTTTTTCAGTGTAATGTTTAAAAAATTATGTGTTTTATATTTATGATATCCCAGTTACCAACTTTTCTATTCCCTTTTCAGACTTAAGTTTTTTGGATGTAGTTGTGCATACTACGCTAGAAAGACTCTGTTTTCCTATACACCCAGACAGTATTTTAGAAATCGAATGATAATACAAGAGAGTAACGTAAATGTTCGATGCATTGAAAATCAAATTACATTACACATGTTCAACTATTGCCATTATGGAAAGGTTTTTTGACCATTATCGATTAATAATCGAGGGTCCTTGCCAGTGAAAAATCGTTATGTAAATCGGAAGAAACCCGTGTTGAATTATTAATTATTGCGCCTAAAGTGGTACCCCAAGGCGACCATAATCGATTACCATACTTACCTTCGACGGGGTCTTTGTCAATTATTATTATATTATTTTCTGTGGCGCTCAGATTTTTGGGTCAAGTGCATGCACATAATATGCATTATAAGATAGTATGGAAATTTCAATTTTTGTTATTGGGATTAATGGTGTTCAAGGCTTTCCACAAAATTTTACAGACGGCAACTACTTCTCAGAATACTATGGTTACTCGCTCTACTTTTAAAATAAATCTTCCTATACCTAGATCTTCCATTATCTATTATTTACTTTATTAAGAAACTGTTTAACCATCTTCCTATTTGTATTAGAAGGATTTCTAATTGTATTCAATTCAAAAGGAACGTTAGGAAAATATTACTCAGAGGAGCCTATTATAGTGTGGATGATTATTTAGTAGAGAATATTTTGCTGTATTATAATTTTATTCTGTCTCTTACATTTATAAGTTTTATTTTATGTAGTAGATACTTTAATATGTAAAAGCTTTGTCTATAAAAATTTTGTATTCTTCAGATAATAAAGTAATGTGGATTACCTGTACTTTCTAATGCCCTTTCGAAGTCTTCTCCTTGTCCTTCAATGAAGTCAAGCCCTGAAAAAGAAGATATTTTTTATTAGTTAATATGTTTTAAAAAAAAATGCTCTTAAGTGGGAGAGGGGTTACCTATTAATTGATCGGAAAATTCCTTCAACCCGGGATTAAGATTCAAACTGACACTTTTACAGCCACCGCTCATCCTACCCCAATGAATTGTTTAACAAAACTGGTCGATATTTTGAGATTTTATTAAATTTAAGTAAATATTTATTTATTTTATTAATAACGTGCAGAATGGCGAAAATTGGATTGGTGCGAGTGATAATTGGATGGCCATGTGGAAACATTTGAGCAGGAAACGTTCGAATATCACGCAAAAAAATGGTCAATTGACAATGATGAAAAGAAAAGTCTAAAATTGGCATGGATGTTTCACGAAAGTTTAGTTTACTGCTGCTGTTTTTCAGTCAAACCTGATATGACTATTTAAGCCTGGTTAATAAAAATACCATGACAGTTATAGTTCAAGTCACATAATAGAATGGGTAGATCACAGAACGTTTATACGTCTATTAATGGAATTTAGTGATTTTGTGATGTATTATATTTAATCAAATATATCTGAACATATGCAGAATCTTAAAAATTCCTTATTTAAAAAGATTTTTTGAGATGAAAGTTCAATAATCAATAATACGTTTATTCTTTTATGTTTTTGCGCTAAATCTTAATACCCAAAAAAATATATAAATTTAAATACAAACCTTGGAAAAATATTCATCTTGACGATCAATTCCTCAAATTGGAATTTTCTATTTGTAATGCAGGATTCAGAAAAAGAAAAAAAATGTTTCGTACAAAATGGTTTTGAATATTTTTATCTAGTGACCTTAACAACGTCAAATGCTTTAGCAATTTACTACTTTGAAGACTTATTTAGTCTTTTTTGAAAAATTGACTAAAATCCATCTACAAAAAGTCTGAATAATAAAGTTCCTATTGCAGGAGTGCCTGTAAGAAATTAAATAATTTATCTGTTATTGACAAGTGAATATCTTGAGTTCTATTGATCAGAATTAAGAAATTATTGATTTATAGACTAGTCTAAAGACTTTCTTAGTCTTTATTGAAGAAAACCACCTATTTTTAAATTATATGCGTAGT
Source organism: Anthonomus grandis grandis (assembly GCF_022605725.1). Taxonomy (NCBI): domain Eukaryota; kingdom Metazoa; phylum Arthropoda; class Insecta; order Coleoptera; family Curculionidae; genus Anthonomus; species Anthonomus grandis. The sequence goes on from NC_065548.1 coordinate 3,961,885, forward strand.
ATTTTATATTTGTTTGGATTTGGGTTTCAGTATATCGCGTCGTCCGGAAAATCTTTTTAATTTTTTTATTGCATACCAACAGCCCTATTCATGCGCCGAGGATTGTTTGTGTTAGCATTTCTGGGCGTTGCCCTTCGGAGATGTTTCGGTCGCGTGGCGAGGGAACTGCAGAAAGTAAAACCCATCCATCAAGGGTACTACCACAGATGTAAATAGCTCCGCAGCTAGTGTATAGCTGTGTATAGCTGTGCGGAGCTATTTACATCTCTTTCATTACATCTTATTGAATCGTATTTAATTTATGTTGAAGTGGTTTTCTAAAGATTGTCTACAGGTTAGTAAATTTAAAACTTATTAGTTTGCTTTTTTTTATTGGCAATGTGTAAATATATTTTTATTAATGTTTATAAATTTAATATTTAAAGTGATCGACTGAGATAACTTATTTACTGAATTTTAAGTATATTTTCGAAATCAGTTTTTTTTTAAAATTGTTTGTGTGTTTCAAAAGTAAGCTAGAGCCAAAGTATATAGATTTCAACTATCATGTTAGATTCATTCATCATGTTAGACTGTGCTAGAGCCTTGTTGAATCTAACTAACATTTCGACCCCGACTGGGTGAATATTCAGGCGTAAATCATACCACAGATAAATAAATATATAAATATATGTTTCGCGAATGTGCCCGTCTATCTGTGATAATACCTAGAATATTGACTCAACTATCAACTCATAGCTGGGTAACCTCAGTACCTTCTAGTGATGGCTGGATAACTAACCCAACTCTCTTCTGTTTTAAATGAATAGTATGTATGAGGAATTAGAAAGGAACAGCAAATAAATTATTTTTATTTTTTTTTGTAACCGCAGGAAGAACTTATTACTCAGCATGATTCGATTTTTAGGGAATTGAGATCGAGGGTTTCTCTGCCGTGCTCTTTGCCCTCGTGAATTCCAGGCTGAGTACGGCATTATTTTTCTACATAAATAAACTAAGTAGGTGTATTATCACTGCATTTTCTTTAATACCATCCTAATAATTCAAATTTCCCTAATTTTGTCTTATCAAGCGCATCCGAGGTAAGTAAAAGTGAGAGTGATTCTGTTACAAAACACAACGTCGGGAGGGTATTATTGGTTTCTTATTTATTTATTTTTTTCTCGTCCGATCTTTTCTTATTTATTAAAAAAAAAACTTATCTCATCCATTCTTTATGGACGAACCTGGCTTTGTTATACTACATTATTAAAGAAATGTCTATTCACAAATAGTCAAGGTAATGGAATTCTTATTCCGGGAGTGCTTGTTAGTAATGAAATAATTTTTGTCTCTTTGGAAAGTGAATATCTTAGATTCTAGTGATTGAGATATTATTAATTTATGGACTATTCTGAAGACTGTCTTAGTCTTTTTTGAATGAATCACATAAATCCATCCACAAAAAGTAAAAATAATGGAATTCTTATTCCAGGAGTACCTGTAAGAAATTAAATAATTTGTCTCTAACTGGCAAGTGAATATCTTGGGTTCTAGTGGGTAAAATTTTGAAATTATTGATTATGGGCTATTCTGAAGTCTCTTTTAATCTTTTTTTTAAGAATTGAGTAAAGTCCATTCATAAAAAGCCAAGATAATAAAATTCTATTTCCAGGAGTGCCTGTAAAAAATTAAATAATTTGTCTCGTATTGGAAAGACAATATCTTGGGTTCTAGTGGTTAGAATTTCGAAATTATTGATTTATGGGATACTCTGAAGTCTCTTTTAGTCTTTTTTCAAGAATTGACTAAAGTCCATTTATAAAAAGTCAAGATAATGGAATTCTTATACCAGGAATGCCTGTAAAAAATCAAATAATTTGTCTCGTATTTGCACGTAAATATCTTGGGTTCTAGTGGTTGACATTTTGAAATTATTGATTAATGGGCTATTTTGAAGCCTCTTTTAGTCTTTTTCCAAGAATTGACTAAAGTCCATTCACAGAAACTCAAGATAATGAAAGTGTTATTCCAGGAGTGCCTGTAAAAAATTAAATAATTTGTTTCGTATTGGCACGTGAATATCTTGAGTTCTAGTGGTTCAAGTTTTGAAATTATTGATTTATGGGCTATTCTGAAGCCTCTTTTAATCTTTTTTCAAGAATTGATTAAAGTCCATTTACAAAAAGTCAAGATAATGGAATTCTTATTCCAGGAGTACCTGTAAAAAATTGAATAATTTGTCTCGTATTGGCAAGTGAATATCTTGACTTCTAATGGTTAAAATTTTGAAATTATTGATTTATGGGATACTCTGAGGTCTCTTTTAGTCTTTTTTTAAGAATTGATTAAAGGCTGTTCATAAAAAGTCAAGATAATAGAATTCTTATACCAGGAGTACCTGTAAAAAATTAAATAATTTGTCTCGTATTTGCACGTAAATATCTTGGGTTCTAGTGGTTAAAATTTTAAAACTATTGATTTATGGGATATTCTGAAGCCTCTTAATCTTTTTTCAAAAATTGATTAAAGTCCATTTATAAGAAGTCAAGATAATGAAATTCTTATTCCAGGAGTACCTGTAAAAAATTAAATAATTTGTCTCGTATTGGAAAGACAATATCTTGGGTTCTAGTGGTTAGAATTTTGAAATTATTGATTTGTGGGATACTCTGAAGTCTCTTTTAGTATTTTTTCAAGAATTGACTAAAGTCCTTTTACAAAAAGTCAAGATAATGGAATTCTTATTCCAGTAGTACCTGTAAAAAATTAAATAATTTGTCTCGTATTGGCAAGTGAATATCTTGGGTTCTCGTGGTTAAAATTTTAAAATTATTGATTAATGGGCTATTCTGAAGTCTTTTTTAATCTTTTTTCAAGAATTGATTAAAGTTCATTGACAAAAAGTCAATATAATGGAATTCTTATACCAGGAGTACCTGTAAAAAATTAAATAATTTGTCTCGTATTGGCAAGTGAATATCTTGATTACTAATGGTTCAAATTTTAAAATTATTGATTGATGGGATACTCTGAAGTCTCTTTTATTCTTTTTTCAAAAATTGATTAAAGTCCATTTACAAAAAGTCAAGATAATGGAATTCTTATTCTAGGTGTGCCTGGAAGAAATAAAATAATTTGACTCTTATTGACAAGTGAATATCTTGGGTTCTATTAGTCAGAATTGAGAAATTATTGATTTATAGACTACCCTGAAGAGTTCTTTAGTTGTTTTTGAAGAAATGACTAAAATCCATCCACAAAAAATGAAGATAATGGAATTTTTATTTAAGTCTGCCTGTAAGAAATAAAATAATTTTTATTTAAAATCAAAAAAGCGTGACAGAAAATTTTTTTTTTCTTAAATAGACTCTCTGTATATTTTTTCATTTTCGGATTCTCTGGAACCTTCTGGACATGTTTTATGGATGGATTTTCTAAAAAAAAATGTTTATTGAATTTATCTTTTTTTAAATCACGACCCTTTATATATATTTAGTATCAGTGCTATAGAAGTATTAAAAATTGGTTACAAAAAAAAACCTAATGGATAAGAAAATACTAAATTTATATAATAAAAGATTAAAGGATGGATAAGATTAAAAACAAGTAAAGAAGTAGTAAAAATTAATTAGGCTTCTTTAGAAAGGAAATTCTTAAATAAGGTGTAAGTAAAATATCTTTTCTTACTAAATTACTTTATTCATAATATGTGTTAAAATATTAAAAAAATAATGATAAATTGAACTAAAAATACTTCAAAATATTCCTTTTTTTTTCATCCCATAAGTAAGTTCCTTATTTAAAAAAAAAATATATTAAAAATAATTTTCTTTTGTATTAAATTAATTTTTTTCTTCTTAATGGATAATCCAAAAAAGAAAAATAAAAAAAAATACATTTTTCCGAAAACGTATCTCAAGAATCTGTATTAAATTACTGTAGATATTTATGATATTAAAAATTTTATTTGTGTTATCAATAAATACAGAATGTGCTAAAAAGTGGCAAGAAACACCAACGTGAATTTTACGACTAATCGATACCTAAAGTGCTAATGGATGGACGCGTGGAAAAATGATTTTAGCAAAGAAAGATTAAAAGTTCATAATTTATTAATAATTGAAATATAAATAAATAACTGAGTCATCCACTATTTTGGCCAATAATATGATACTGATAGGGCATATTCATAGCACAACTTAAACTGAAAATTTTGATCTTAGTATTGTATAATTTAAAAAAAAAGATGCAAAATTTCCTTATGGGATTTTAAAAGATACATATCCATTAATTTGGAAATTTCTTTTCAGTTTAATTCGTTACCTGGTTTGCTTGGTTTTTTTTTTAATCAATAGACATTTAAAAAATATGTTTTTTTATGTAATCGTGTCAAAAAATACAATTTTCAGTAACAAAGAAACAAATCAGTGGAGTGTAAACCTTAATTAGAATAGTACTTATCCAAAGTATACTATTATTTCAGTATAAAATTGACAGCAAAAATTACACCAAATTTTTCAAACCAATAAAACTCCGATTTTAGAATTATAAAAAAAAAACAAAAAGCTACTAACCCATATTGCTTGTGTCCAAAAAAAAAATGTCTTAAAAAATCACCAAACACACATCAAAAAAAACCGCATAAATCAGTGTTAACTAAACCTAGAAAAACATAAACAAATAATGCCGAACCCGTTGGTTAGTACGATCTAGTAGTTCGAACTCGATCAATACCGAAAATCGAATAACTAAATCTCTTTGGCATGTTTCGGTGTTATACTGGATTGTCAGTAGTATTTCACCTTCGCGTACCTACTGCAGTATGTACCTTGCATCACTTGCAGAGCATTATCGAGCCAGACCGTCTCAAGTTCATTTTTGTATTTTGTTTATTATGCTTACACCGCATGTATGTGAAGAGTTTTTGCACTTTTGTCAAACGAAAGACTATTTTGGGCATTTTCTTACCGAAACGATTCGCTTGGAAAGTTTCCAGTCAAGATCAAATCAATGAAACATTGTATATAAAAATACAAATATAAAATAAGTTTTACAATATACAAGTTTTATGCTGTTTGATATTTTTTGGAGTAGAGAGGACGTTTTTCAGTACTCAGATAGCACCCTTTGGCCAATGGACAAATTAGTCTAATTTATTATTCAGTATGTCCAAGTGCAACGAATATTCTATTGATTGGTTGATCTATTTTCAAACAGTGGTTAAAGCTGTTTGACACGACTATTTTTTTATAATAAATCCTCGGGCAGAAAATTAAATAAATGCATAATTATGATACATCATCTATGTATATTAGAACTGAAAGTACAAGCACAACATGTTTAAAACAAACGGTTAATAATAAGGTACATTAGTGTGCTGTTTCGTGATTAAAGAACCTCCATTGATTCTATAATCCATTCTTGACCAAAGGTAATATGTATAATAATCACTTGTCATGCCAATGATCCAGTATTAAAAACCTAAGGAAACTATTTGTTTAATATATTGTAAATATTCATATACTTGCAATACTCAATTAATTTATTCATAATTTTTTTTTTTAAAATCTTGTTTTTTGCATATCTAGAAATTATATTTACTTGCCAATAACATTTTAGTTACTAAAAATCAAGATATTCAGTTGCCAATAAGAAACAAATTATTTTATTTCTTCCAGGCACTCCAGTAAGAAAAATGTCAATATCTTGATTTCTAGTGTATGGATTTAAGTGATTTTTCCAACAGTTTCTTAAAACACCCTTGGAGTATCTTAGAAATCAATAATTACAATATTTGAGCCACTATAAATGAAGATATTCAGTTGCCAATAAGAGAAAATTATTTTATTTCTTCCAGGCACTCCAGTGAGAAAAATGTCAATATCTTGATTTTTAGGGTATGGATTTCAATAATTTTTTCAATAATTACTTGAGAAGCCCTTGGAGTATCCTAGAAATCAATACCTATTTACAATATTGAGCCACTTAGCCACTAGAAGTCAAGATATAAGTCTGCTTGCGAGAAGACCAGCGATGTGTTTTCCTGAAAATCAATCCTAGGCGTAATTTTTGATTGAGGTCTACGATGTTCCTCGTCCTTGGTGGACTTTTCACTATAACCATCAAAAACTACCCAAGAGTTGAAACCAAAATTTTCAATAACATAATGACAATAGATTTTAAATATATCGCCAAATGTTACTAATTTGGGCCAGACAGTTTTATGTAGTAAGCAACCACCATCAATGACTGAAAGTGGATTTTTTAGTGTGTCGGGTTTCTCAAATTCAAAATTATCTTTACAAAGATGGGAAATCAGAACAGACTTATTCCCTTTGCGGAGTTTTCCTTGCCTAAAGAAATACGGAGGATAGGTACTTAGTTCATGTTCGAAAAACGTCTTCAAATCATTTTCGTTTCTCTTAGTGAGTAATAATCTATTAAAGAACTATTGGGGATTTACGTCAACTGGATTTTTTTACTTTGTATTTTACTGTAGTTTTTTGCCACCTCAATTTTTGGAGAAAAATTTTGAGCCTGTAAAATAAGATGATAAAAGAAAAGTGTATATTTTTTTTTTACTTTTTTTGACAGAAATATAACCTGTCAAAATAGTTTTATATTTTTATTTTATTTTTTAGTGAGAAACAAATATAATGTTTTTTACTTGACAAAAATCGGTTAATAAATAAGAAAGTTACGATATTTTAAAAAATAGTACCATCCGCCATCTTTAATTCAACATGGCGGAAAAAGCAAGCCTCCTAGAAGGTGTAACTTTTTTTTACAAAGTACTATTGATGGGTACTACCATCTGTGAAAAATTCAGCTTGATTGCAAAAACTTCTCCTAAAGGCCATTTTTTGAGCTAACTGCCCTGGCATATAAGAGACAAATTATGTTAGTTCTTACAGGCACCCCAGTAAGGAAAAATGTCAATATCTTGATTTTTAGTATATGGATTTAAGTGATTTTTTCAATAGTTTCTTAAAATACCCTTAGAGTATCTCAGAAATCAATAATTACAATATTGAGCCACTATAAATCAAGATATTCAGTTGCCAAGAAGAGAAAATTATTTTATTTCTTCCAGGCACTCCAGTGAGAAAAATGTCAATATCTTGACTTTGGATATATGGGTTTCAATAATTTTTCAGTAATTGCTTAAGAAGCCCTAGGAGTATTCAAGAAATCAATAGTTACAACATTTTAGCAACTAAAAATCAAGATATTTACTTCCCAATAAGAGATAAATTATTTTATTTTTTCCAGGTACTCCAGTAAGAAAAAATATCAATATATTGATTTTTAGTGTATGGATTTCAATAATTTTTTCAGTAATTACTTGAGAAGCCCTTGGAGTATCCTAGAAATCAATAATTACAACATTTTAGCTACTAGAAATCAAGATATTCAGTTTCCAATAAGAGACAAATTATTTTAGTTTTTCCAGGTACTTCAGTGATAAAAAGGTCAATATCTTGATTTTTAGTGCATGGATTTAAGTGATTTTTTCAATAGTTTCTTAAAACACCCTTGGAGTATCCTAGAAATCAATAATTACAATATTTTAGCCACTATAAATGAAGATATTCAGTTGCCAACAAGAGAAAATTATTTTATTTCTTCCAGGCACTCCAGTAAGAAAAAATATCAATATATTGATTTTTAGTGTATGGATTTCAATAATTTTTTCAGTAATTACTTGAGAAGCCCTTGGAGTATCCTAGAAATCTATAATTACAACATTTTAGCCACTAGAAATCAAGATATTCAGTTGCCAATAAGAGACAAATTATTTTAGTTCTTACAGGTACTTCAGTGATAAAAATGTCAATATCTTGATTTTTAGTGCATGGATTTAAGTAATTTTTTCAATAGTTTCTTAAAACACCCTTGGAGTATCCTAGAAATCAATAATTATAATATTTATATTTATTATTAATTATAATATATATTTGAATAATTTTAGTCACTATAAATTAAGATCATCAGTTTCCAATAAGGGACAAATTATTTTATTTCTTTCAGGCACTCCAGTGATAAAAATGTCAATATCTTGATTTTTAGTGTATGAATTTAAGTGATTTTTTCAATAGTTTCTTAAAACACCCCTGGAGTATCCTAGAAATCAATAATTACAATATTTTAGCCACTATAAATCAAGATATTCAATTGCCAACAAGAGAAAATTATTTTATTTCTTCCAGGCACTCCAGTGAAAAAAATGTCAATATCTTGATTTTTAGTGTCATGGGTTTCAATTTTTTTTTCAGTAGTTGCTTTAAGATTCCCTGAAAATATCCTAAAAATCAATAATTGCAACATTTTACCCAATAGAAATCAAGATATTGAGTTGCCAATAAGGGACAAATTATTTTAGTTCTTACAGGCACGCAACTGAGAAAATGTGAATACTTTCATTTCTAATGTGCAAATTCTAATAATTTTTTCAATAATTCTTGTATGGATAATTAAGTGTATGGATTTAAGTTCTTGAAAAGCCCTTGGAGTATCCTAGAAATCAATAATTACAACATTTTAGCCACTAGAAATCAAGATATTCAGTTGCCAATAAGGGACAAATTATTTTATTTCTTTCAGGCACTCCAGTGATAAAAATGTCAATATCTTGATTTTTAGTGTATGGATTTAAGTGATTTTTTCAATAATTTCTTAAAAAGCCCTTGGAGTATCCTAGAAATTAATAATTACAATATTTGAGCCACAATAAATTAAGATATTCAGTTGCCAACGAAAATAAATTATTTAATTTCTTCCAGTCACTCCAGTTAGAAAAAATATCAATATCTTGATTTCTAGTGTATGGATTTCAATAATTTTTTCAGTAATTACTTGAGAAGCCCTTGGAGTATCCTAGAAATCAATAATTACAACATTTTAGCCACTAGAAATTAAGATATTCAGTTTCCAATAAGAAACAAATTATTTTAGTTCTTACAGGCACTCCAGTGACAAAAATGTCAATATCTTGATTATTAGTGTATGGATTTAAGTGATTTTTTCAATAACTTCTTAAAAAGCCCTTGGAGTATCCTAGAAATCAATAATTACAATATTTTAGCCACGAGAAATCAAGATATTCAATTGCCAACAAGAGAAAATTATTTTATTTCTTCCAGTCACTCCAGTGAGAAAAATGTCAATATCTTGATTTTTAGTGTCATGGGTTTCAATTTTTTTTCCAGTAGTTGCTTTAAGATTCCCTGAAAGTGTCCTAAAAATCAATAATTGCAACATTTTACCCAATAGAAATCAAGATATTGAGTTGCCAATAAGGGACAAATTATTTTAATTCTTACAGGCACGCAACTGAGAAAATGTGAATACTTTCATTTCTGATGTGCAGATTCTGAAAATTTTTTCAATAATTCTATGAACAGCCCTTCAAGTATCCTAAAAATCAATAATTGCAACATTTTAGCCCCTAGAAATCAAGATATTGAGTTGCTAATAAGAAACAGATTATTTTATTGCTTCCAGGCACTCAGGTGAGAAAAATGTGAATATCTTTCTATCTGGTGTATAGATTTTAATAAATTTTTTAATAATTGCTTGAATAGTCCTTCAAGTAATCTAGAAATCAATAATTACAACATTCTAGCCACTAGAAATCAAGATATAAAGTTGCCAATAAGAGACAAATTATTTTAGTTCTTCTAGGTACTCCAGTGACCAAAATATTCAATATCTTGGTTTTTTTCAATTTTTTCAGTAATTAAAGTAAAGCCATTGAAGTATTCTAAAAATCAATAATTTTAACTTTTGAGTCACTAGAAATCAAGATATCCAGTTGCACATAAGAGCAAATGTTATTTTATTTCTTTTACGGACTCCAGTGTTACAGTAGTAGGTACTAATTTATAATTTTAATGAATGTACTTCCTGTTATCAGGACAAGATTAATTACCTCATGTAGGTACATAATCGTCAAATTCCCACTAAAAATAAAGGGATTCTTTGCATAGTATGACATACAGAATACCAAAATGCCTGGTATCTTTTGCTATATTAAAGAACCACTTTTATTCATTTTTTTATATAAAGAATTTTTGTGTAAAGTGTATGATATTATTTATTTTTAAACAAAGATATTGTGATAAATACAATTATTTTTATTTATCTACGCTTTAAATGTAAATACCGTATCCGAGGTTCAGTGTGCTATCTACAAGCCCTTCGTATATTATTGTGAAGTCTATGAAAGCTTGTAGACAGCATACGGTATTGACATCGTAACAAAAATTTATTTGAATCAATTCGATGTTGTGCCCAAGAAAAAGTAATAAAATGATTTGACGTGTCTAGGAATCGAATATTTCAGCAAAACCGAAATTTTTTTGGCTGATAATATGGCAACATCGCGGCTCGCTGTGCTGTCTACAAGCGTTATTTAAAAATTTCAAACGTTATAATAAAGCTAAAGGGAGGTTTAGTTATGTAAATTCACTTTTTACTTAACAAATCTTGTTGCTTAATTTAATTGTATTTTTTACAGAATAACAATAATAATATCGGTAAGCTTAATTTTGCTGTGTATCTGCATGATGCATTATTAAATTTTAGAGAGTTATAATTTTTTTCTCGGCTTATTATGGCTGTTTATACTCCTTCCAAGAGAGCTCAAATTAATAAAGCGTTCGGTTAGATACTAAGAGTTATATAGTATTGCTTTGCACTAGTAGGTGCCAATCGACTTGAATAAATTGAAAACTTCACCGTGGTACAGTGTGCAGGTAAGAGGATAACATCCCCACCAGTCAATGATGGTTTTATCTTGCAAACAGCCTCTGGTTGGTGTTTCAAAAAAATCGAAATGGTTCATTTATTTTTTGAGATAGCAGTCCAGTGACGTACATTTTCTAAGATTTCTATACATACATCTAACTCACACATACACAAGATGAATGTTTCTTACTCAACATTTAAATAAAATATCTTCACCAGAGCACCGAAACGCGAGCAACAAACACCCCCAAACGCTCACGTATTAAAACTGCGACATATCCAATAACAATCGATCTCCAGGCCCTTAATAGAGAAAACCCAATTTCACTACTCGATTATTTTTTTAACGAGAAAAAAAAGGCCGCAAGGTCGAGGAACTAAGGTCGCAACACATCAAACTTTCACGAGTTGATTACCGGGCATCGCTTAATTATTATTTTGTGAAGTTGCATCTTTTTGTTGGTCCAGCACGGGTGGGATTGAAGGGTAAAAATCTTCCCAATTTAATATACCTAAGGACTTTATATAAACCCTTTAGAATTTTTATCTAAATACGGAGTTTAAATTGAGTTTGTTACAGGTGTCAGAAATATTCAAAAGTTGCACTAAAATCCTTGTTTTTCAGGCAATAGAAGTCTTATTTTTTTGACAAAGATGAATTGAGACAGTCAATTACTGAACTGAATACCATGTTAAAACTTTCTAAAAGCACCAGGGTACCTGCTGGTATGTACTTTTATATTTTCCAACAATAGAAAAACAATTTTATTGACCTAAACTTAACTTTTGTGTATGTAACTTGTGCCCATTTTATACATTTGCAAGTGCAACTTATATTAATTGTAAAATCTTTTCTGTGTCTTTTTGTCGTGAATACAAATTTCTTTTAGTATCCCTCTGATGATGGACACAACGAGTGAAGGTGATTGTGTGTTTTTCAATTTATCATAATATGAAGTTTTATATAAATCCCTGTTTGCAGAATTTGCATGTTAATACATTAACACTGGCAAAATTCAAAGAAGTTGAACTTGAAGTTGTTACTTTTCCTCATCTTAGAGTGACGTTTTTTCTAACTTTAACCAAAATAATTATTTTTAATCTATTGGTTGGTGATTCCGCCCCACTGCTTTACACCCTAATATATTTAATGTGTTCAGCTGTATTGATGGTTAATATAACTGAGAGCCGACATTCCTATAATAGAAAAATCGATATATTTATGCGTGTTATTTCATGCTAAGGGTGTACTTAGTTGATAGAGAATAATTCCTGGACGTATGTATTTTTGAAGATATATTACAAAGACGCGATGTCTTATAAACAATACAAAAATGTTTTTTTTTATAAAAAGAATTAAATCTGTTTTTTTTGTCATTTTTCCTGGCGATTCTACCGCATTTTGCTTCTCAATTAAGGCATAAACCGTGCTGAAAAGTACTTGACAGTTTTCTTACATAGTTGTGCTCTCTATAGTTGTATCCTCCTGTGAGATAAATAATTATATCGATAATTTAAAGCAGAGCAATATGTTGAATTAAAAACACATTTTGAAATATCAGATCTTTCTAAAAAATGCTATTTAAGCTATTGTATTCGATGTTCAAAAGTTTCACTGAAAAGGTTATTATTGATAATATAATCGAGAATTTTGTGATCATCCATTGGCCTAAGTAAAGTTAGTAATAAATAAAGTGAGAAAAAATAAATAAAGTTAATAATAAATAATAATAAATAAAGTTAATAAATAAAATGAGAAAAAAGGTATGGTTCGATTGCTATAAGAAGTTTGCTTGCTATATACATATTGCGTTGCATTATGTAAATAAATAAATAGGGCTGGTAATAAAAAAACAGAGTATAAATATTACTTCAAAAGTGTACAACAATGTGAAAGTCGCATACATTATTGGAGGCTCACCCTGGACCCCTTTTTGCATACTTATTAGGATTTATTACTTTCTACCTATTTGAAATAGACTATAGATTTTTAGTACTTTTTATAACATCCCTTTATGTGTGTTGCTTGGTGAATTTCACCAATATTGGTCTAGTTTGTAGACTGCTGTTCTCTCCAACTCTAAAAAAAAGTATTTTTTTTCAATTTTAATATTTTCTTTTAAAATGCAGAAGAGGGAAGTCTGGAAGTCCAAAAATTAATTGTTGTATAGAAAGCTTCTGTTTAATTTTCTGACCGTCAATTTTTTTGATATCAGGTAAAAAGTTGTTTGATGTTCATCGCGATCGTCAGGGGCTCAATTAAGTTTTCATGCCAGAAAAGGGTCAAAAGTTTATTATTTGACATTTTACCGCATCTCAGCTCTCTAATATGCCTGGAATCATCTTGAAATATTACTTTTCATATGTAACTGAACCTATCACAGACGTAAACCATTAATTCATTGCGATCGTCAATGATTCCTGGGTCTCAAATAGGTTTTCATGCCAAAAAGGGGGTCAAAAGTTCATTATTTGACATTCTACCGCATCTCACCTCTCTAATATGCCTGGAATTATCTTGAAATGTTACTTTTCATATGTAATTGAACCTATCAGAGACGTGAACCATCAGTTTATTGCGATCGTCAATGTCTCCTGGGTCTCAGATAGGTTTTCATGCCAAAAAGGGAGTCAAAAGTCCATTATTTGACATTCTACCGCATCTCACCTTTCTAATATGCCTGGAATCATCTTGAACTGTTACGTTTCATATGTAATTAAACCTATCACAGACGTGAACCATCAATTCATTGCGATCGTCAATGATTCCTGTGTCTCAGATAGGTTTTCATGACAAAAAGGAGGTTAAAAGTCCATTATTTGGGTTTCTACCGTATCTCACCTCTCTAATATGCCTGGAATCATCTTGAACTGTTACGTTTCATATGTAATTAAACCTATCACAGACGTGAACCATCAATTTATTGCGATTGTCAATGATTCCTGTGTCTCAGATAGGTTTTCATGCCAAAAAGGAGGTTAAAAGTCCATTATTTGGATTTCTACCGCATCTCACCTCTGTGATATGCCTTGAATCATCTTGAAATGTTACTTTTCGTACGTAATTAAACAGACCACAGACGTCAACCAGCAATTCATTGCGATTGTCAATGATTCCTGGGTCTCAGATAGGTTTTCATGCCAAAAAGGGGGTTAAAAGTTCATTATTTGGGTTTCTACCGCATCTCACCTCTGTAATATGCCTTGAATCATCTTGAAATATTACTTTTTGTATGTAATTAAACCGATTACAGACGTAAACCATCAATTCATTGTGATCGTCAATGATTCCTGGGTCTCAAATAGGTTTTCATGGCAAAAAGGGGGTCAAAAGTCCATTATTTGACATTCTACCGCATCTCACCTCTCTAATATACCTTGAATCATCTTGAAATGTTATTTTTTGTATGTAATTGAACCAATTACAGACGTGAACTATCAATTCATTGCGATCGTCAAAGATTCCTGGGTCTCAGATAGGTTTTCATGCCAAAAAGGGGGTCAAAAGTCCAATATTTGGCATTCTACCGCATCTCACCCCTCTAATATGCCTGGAATCTTCTTGAAATGTTACTTTTTGTATGTAATTAAACCGATCACAGACGTTAACTATCAATTCATTGCGATCGTCAATGATTCCTGGGTCTCAGATAGGTTTTCATGCCAAAAAGGGGGTCAAAAGTTCATTATTTGACATTCTACCGCATCTCACCTCCCTAATATGCCTTGAATCATCTTGAAATGCTACTCTTCGTATGTAATTAAACAGACCACATACGTGAACCATCAATTCTTTGCGATCGTCAATGATTCCCGAGTCTCAAATAGGTTTTCATGCCAAAAAGGGGGTCAAAAGTCCATTATTTGGCATTCTATCACATCTCACCTCTCTAATATGCCTTGAATCATCTTGAAATGTTATTTTTTTTATGTAATTGAATCGATTACAGACGTGAACTATTAATTAATTGCGATCGTCAATGATTCCTGGGTTTCAAATAGGTGTTCATGCCAAAAAGGGGGTCAAAAGTCCATTATTTGACATTCTACCGCATCTCACCTCTCTAATATGCCTGGAATCATCTTGAAATGTTACTTTTTGTATGTGATTGAACCGATCACAGACGTGAACTATCAATTCATTGCGATCGTCAATGATTCCTGGGTCTCAATTAGGTTTTCATGCCAAAAAGGGGGTCAAAAGTCCATTATTTGGCATTCTATCTCATCTCCTATCTTCTAATATGTCTGGAATCATCTTGAAATGTTACTTTTCATATGTAATTGAACCTATCACAGACGTGAACCATCAATTCATTGCGATCGTCAATGATTCCTGTATCTCAGATAGGTTTTCATGCCAAAAAGGGGGTCAAAAGTCCATTATTTGACATTCTACCGCATTTCACCTCTCTAATATGCCTGGAATCATCTTGAAATGTTACTTTTCATATGTAATTGAACCTATCACAGACGTGAACTATCAATTCATTGCGATCGTCAATGATTCCTGGGTCTCAGGTAGGTTTTCATGCCAAAAAGGGGGTCAAAAGTCCATTATTTGACATTCTACCGCATCTCACCTCTCTAATATGCCTGGAATTTTCTTGAAATGTTACTTTTTGTATGTAATTGAACCGATCACAGACGTGAACCATCAATTCATTGCGATCGTCAATGATTCCTGTGTGACAGATAGGTTTTCATGCCAAAAAGGGGGTCAAAAGTCCATTATTTAGCATTCTACCGCATCTCACCTTTCTAATATGCCTGGAATCATCTTGAAATATTACTTTTTGTATGTCATTAAACCAATCACAGACGTGAATCAACAATTTATTTTATGCATTTGCTCTCTTATTTCACGGTATCACATATCATAATACAAATAGTTGATAATAGCTTAATATGCCAGAAAAAAAACGGAATGTGCTATTATACAGTTGGCCCTCGAATTTGCCCTTCAATACGACAATAAATAAATCCCCGTGATAATGAAATTTCACCTTAACTTATTGCGAAATTATATTTAAAAAAAAATAAAAATAAAGAACGATACGGCATTGACCCGGTCACTTTATGCTAAACGGTTTAAATTCATATTCGTTACATGCTCGGATGTGTTTCGTTCTTATTAGTTATCACGGCCGGTAGGGACATTAAAAAAAGAAAAAACGTTTTCGGAATTTCGCTAATAACGACACCCATTAATTTTCGTTTAGGCATATATGATATATGCTTTAGGAATGACCAATTATCTATATCTACAGGGTAAGGCAGTAAATTTTCCTATTCAAGATTCTTCTAAAAAAAATTAGCACGTTTTGATTAACCTCATTTATGACCCCTAAAGCATATATGACCTTTATTTATAAAATGTGGTCAATTTCAGGTTTCTATGTAATTACTTATGTGATAATAACATATCAATTGCCAAGCAAATCCGCTTGTAGCGCAAACAAGTTTCCCTGTAGAGGCCATTATATTATCGCAAATGTACAGGGTGTTTCTTTCACAAACACGTAAAAAGTGATTTGACTTGAACTGTATATGGTATAGGCAATATAAAATAGTGACCTAGGACAACTTCTTCGAGACACGGGTTGTATAGAGCAGAAGGAAATGCATTTTACCGCGACCTCCCTTAGTCGGTCAAGGGTACCAAGTGCGAGCATAAAACAGTATCAGCTGTAAATACCTACTACATTAAATCGGGAAATATGCATTTTAATTATGTTATTTTTAAATAAGAAAAGCCTGTTATGTATAGTAAATTATCACCTAGAGATGTCGTGGGTTTTTTTTTGAAGGTTGTCTTGTGGCTTAAAGTCAAGGAAAAGGCCCTGTTAAGAAGGGTTTTGCTGCATATTAATTATCAATAAAAAGCAAATTATAAGAAAACTTACAAGACTCTTTGTCGATCAAAAACACCTTTAGCTCACAATCGTTCTGGAACCACATGACATTTACCGATGCATATTAAATTTCACTTTAAGTCTGTCAATTATTTTTATCAGTTTTTAATAATGACTATAACTAGCGTTACTTAAAATTGTTTTTAATTTAAGTAAAGTTTACTTAAAATGTATATGTAGATAAGCCGTTTTTGTTCATCATTTACATACACTTCCTGAGGTAAGCGTTTATTTTTTATCGCTAAATAGAAACCACATGGTTTCCTAAATAGGATTTGCTGTAAATAAAACATTTCGGCATAAATCCAGTAATACTGAGTCTAGCAATTTTTTTTTAGCCTTCTTTGTCTTACACATTACTTTTAGTATAAATTTCTTTCTATAAATAAATAAGGAAATACAGGTCTGTATTAAAAAAAACTGGTCCTTTCTTTTTCGAGTAAAAGTGACAATGGTCAAAAAAAATTAAATTTTTAACTATATCTTTCTTTGCCATACACATTGTTTTTGTCATAAGGTTCTTTTTCTAAATTAAAAATAAGAGTTTACTTCAACTGCCTGGAAGGAAAAAATGTATTTTTTTTTTAAATAGTTCTCAAGTTCCTGGAGAAACTCAGAAATGTCCTCAAGTGCCTGAAAATTAAAAACATGATAAACAGAAATCTTTTTTTTAATTTATTTATTTATTCTGATATTAGAATAATAATTCAAACTTACTATAAATTAAACAATAATTAAATAATACCTAACTAAATGCTTAATCAAATTTAATTTTGCACAACATTGAAATCCACGCTAAAACTATTACAATGCAAATTCACATCAGCTTTTACCATTTTTACCAAAGGGTAGTTCTGGTAATAATTCGCTCTACAGTATATATTCAATAATGCTAACATGTCAGCCGTACGCCTTTTTTCAAGTTCTGGAATGTTCGGGATAATGTGTATAGTTGTGGTCCATAATTTGGAAACGAGTTTTGTAACATGAAACTAAAAAAATGTACTCTGGATTTTCTCTAAGGTACTGATGCAAATTGTAACTTACTATATTAGAATAAGAATAGGCGACGTTAAGGCCAACCTTCAAGCAGTTTTTTTCGAAGATAGTGACTTTTTAAATCTACCTGATATTTTAATCTATTAAGTTGGTGTAACTATATTTCTGCGCCAAATACCAATGTTTAATGAAAATAATGCACCAAATTATGAATTCGTGTGCGGATGTGAGTTTGATATTGTGGATTCTAGTATTTCTAACAAACATAAAAATGAGTTTTACACTTTATTGGAAAAATATGAAGACTGCTACCTCCATGAAGGATTTAGGGAAAACAGATGCGGCGTCTATGATTATTCGTACCGTTAACGAAGATCCAATTGTTTATCATCCCACTTCTGAATTGTAAAAGGTATAAAACAACGTGTATTCTTACAATATGTGCAGCGTGAACGTGTCATCATTGTTTTATAATTTTTAAAGTTTGCAAATTAGATTTTTCTAAAACCGAAGATTCTGTTGCAGTCATTATACCTAGCATGTCAATGTGTAGAGAAAAAGTTTTATTTTGAGTCAAATAGGACACCTAGATCTTTTATATAAGATACTCTTTTTAAACACTCACTTCCAAAATTGTAGTTATAATTAATAGTACGTGGTAGTACCCTGAGAAAAAAAATAATATATAGGACACTTATCAAGGTTCTCATTGCAACATTTTATTAGGTAATTGATGCTTTTTTTGAAAGGTTTCACAATTTAAAATGGAATTTATTTGTAGAATAATTTTATGATCGTCCGCGTAGCATGGGAATAGGCAAAATGTAAAACATAATTTTATTAGGTATATTAGCTTAATATAGAGATTTTTTTCAATTTGTGTACTGCCGCTTTCGAAAGAACACTTAATATCTTTCATACTTCCCACTTATTTTAAGCGCAAGGTAAAACAGAGCTAAATTCAAATTCAAAAATTTTTAAATTTTCCGCTATTATGACGTTTTTAGTCCATTTTCTTTTCCGGTTAGTACTACACCTCGACATCCAGAGGGCGCAACATTCAGTATTTCATTGTCGCTTATGGAGGTTTCCTTTCTAAAAATTAGTAAGTAATATATGCTGCATACAAGCAACAACATCCTGTTGACGTCTGTCAGATTTGACATTTTTCATGTCAAAAGCCATATCTTAGCGAGTAAGCGCCTTACTCGGTTGCCTTACGATATCTTAAGCGTTACGTCATCATATGGTTGCGCTCGAATGACATTATGTCTAACAGCCGTGAGAATCTTAATATTAGATATACCTTTCAACGGTATTGAATTCGTTTTGAAGATTGACATAAACCATGAAAACACACATTTGTTTAAGTTTTTAAAACGTTTTAAGTCTAAATCCGATCTCATACATTTTTAGGATCAGAACTAGATCATAACAAAATGTTTATAAAATGCAGACATTTTCCCAAGAGGAAATACAATAAACGAAAAAGTTACTGACGTAAACATAACCTCACTCATATTTTTTTCCATAAAAATAAACACAAACTAATCAAATATCAATTTAAAACAATATCCGTGCAACCTCACCTTTATGTTCTTCACTGTATTTTTTGCAAATCTATTTGCTCTGTTGATAATTGATTTTTTTCTGCATTTTTCTTCTCAACTCTAAAAAACTATAAAAAAATTGATATCAATATTTATTGTTTATTATTATTTGTATAGCTTCCCTTTGACATATCGAATTTATTAGCGGTCTCGGAAGACGCTTAAAGCGCCTTATACGGTGACGTCATGACTTATTCGCTCGAATGAGACGCTTACTCGCTAAAAAGACTCGTATAGAGGGTTCAAATTTTAAATTTCCCGCTATTAAAACGTCTTAAGTCCATTTTCCTTTCCGATTAGTACTACTTCTCGACATCCAGAGGGCGCAACATTCAGTGTTCCATTGACGCTTATGGAGGTTTCCTATCTAAAAATTAGTAAGTAATCTATGCTGTCTACAAACACCAAAGTCACACTGACATATGACGTGTGTCAGATTTGACATTTCTTACGTCAAAAAGACCCGTAGAGGGGTGACGAAGGGAAAGAGGCGCGGTTGATCCGTTTATGTTTTGTTGACAAATTTAACCAAATAAGTTACATTTTAATAATTTGATTTCCTAAACCCCCCTCGAAAACCATGCACTGCAAACATTTATTATACCTGACCACCTTTGTAGTTATCGTTGCAAAATGTGAGTACTCATTTATAAATTTCAGTTCAAAAATTCCTTGTTTGAACAAAACTTCAGAAGAAAAACCCAATTATAACAAAAACACACTCCTAGACCCTCAACAAACACGGTTTAACCTACCCTACAACTAAATAACATCAAATTTCTAATTTAAACTAAGCCAAATTACCATTTTATTTCATATTACTTGATACAGCTACAGCATTAAATTGCTTTCAATGCAATGGCAGCGACCCAACACACCCATTTCAATGCAATGAGTGGCTCGGGTCCGATATAGATCTCACACCTACACCTTGCGATGAAGTTTATGGAGCTAAATATTGTATTAAACATACAGGGCGTTTCGAAGGTATTTTAATCGTTTGAGGGGCATCTACTAATATCAAAAATCATTTTTAACAAGGTGTTTTGTGTTAAAATATACGAATACATTTACTAAACCTACTTACTAATAGTTTAACAGGATTTATCAATCATTAACAACTTATTTCCCATTTTGTAATAAAATAACTTGGATTCCTATTAAATCATTAACCAATATCTAATAAACTAACATTTTCTAACCCATTAGGCGACTCACTAATGTGTTACCAATGTTCTGGATCAGAAACGATGGACTGTTCTGACGCAATGATACACATGGAGGGAATTGAGCCGAAAAGTTGTGACCATGTGTTTGAGGCTCAGTATTGCATAAAAACCACTAGTCTTTATGGTACTTATTTGCCTTTTTGGGATTTTCTGTTGTAGAGGATTTTTTTTTGCACCATCGTCATTTTATATGTAGCACCATGTAACTGCATGATTAACACTTGTCAAGTTGATTACCACATTGAACCACATTTTCTTTAAATAGGAGGGATAGGTACCAAAAGGTTCTGTTCATCCCTGGACCTTGGGAACTACTGCAACTATGTCCAACAGCCCGGTGATAAATTAGAATACAGATCATGTGTCTACACTTGTACTGGGGATGGCTGTAATCCTGCTTCTACAGTGACTTCTCACTTGAGTTTAGTGAGTTGTCTGCTATTGTTTTTTTTTATAGTGATATTTAGTTGATGTGGAAAATAGGACTGAAAGAATCAAAAATTCTTTATTAAATGTTTGCAGTATTTAATATTGTTGACCTCTATTAAATGCCCAATCAATGTTCAAATAGTAATCTGTCCCGTCCAGTCTTAGGTTTAGTAATTGTGACTTCAGGTGATATGATCAAATGACAAAAAAATAAGTTGATATTCAAATAGAATCTCCTGTCCATTATTATTAGGATTTTTAGTTTAGTGACACCCTGTATAGCTGTAATAGTTATGTTTCAATCACAATAAAGTAATTTATATATAAACTTAAACATAGTACATCCCGTCCATTATTGTAGGCTTAGTGATTGTATTATATTTTATATATTATGTATATGTTTTAGAACATACAATTTTAAATAATAATGATTTTGTACATTTCAGGCTTTTTATTTCTTGCTTCCAAACATTAAATAATGTTGAAAGCAAAAGAATCGACATTACAGACTGCGTGTGAAAATACATATCAGATCTCCATGCCTATGTGCATGTAACTGACTATTATCAACATAAAACAACTATATAATTTTCTAATCCTAATTAATTATTCAGTATATAGATTAGTAGATTGTCAGTGTTAAACTGAGGTTTTAGTAGGGAAAAAATCACTTTCCAACAATGTGGAACTACACAAAACAATATCTAGAAAACGCTTATTACCACTGTCAGCATTATTTGGTACGAAAAGGTTTACATTGGTTCGAAAAAGTGTTTTGGGCCATATGGGTCACTTTGGCACTGGTTTGATGCATTAGTTTCTAATTTTAAGAATTTCCAAACAACAATTTCTTACAGGTCGGAGCCATTTTCGTCGTTTATCAGTCGGTCGAAAACTTTTACTCTACCAAGGCATCGATCAGCGTCAAAACGAATTACTTGGACCTGGTGTCACCGTTTCCGGCCATATTTTTCTGCGAAAAACGAGACATGTCTGGAAAAGTTGAAATAATGCTTAAAGGGTACAGGTTTCTTAATTTTGAGGGATGTTGCTACAAAAGGGTGAATTTAGCCTTAATTTTTCAGTCACCACTGAGTTTGCCAACATAGGGAACTTTGCTCGCCACGTAACGTTCATTCAACCTTCCTCGAGCAACCCTTTACTGAACGACTGCGAGGATGAAAGCAATGAATTTTGTGTTTTTACCATGACTTATTACAATAACTTGTCGGTATTTGAGAAATATGTAAGTTTTACTCCTGATAGGTTTTTCTATAGGAGCATTCTATTCGGTTTGTGTAACTCGAAATCAGCTTAGGTCTACCTGTGCGGAAATATTCACCTCTTGCCTCCATAACGGTCAAGAATTCGATTGTTGCGAGCATTTTCTACCTGTGGATACTTTTCAGGGCACCTGTTATGCCATTAATAGTTTTAATGCCATTATGCAAAACAAGCTGAATTACAGCATTCATAACACACCCGGGTAAGTAATTAATCTCCAAAATTGTAAACCCTTTTCTGGTACGTTTATTAAACTTTAATATTTAGCTTACTCTTGTTTGAACTACTGTGAACCCATATAAATTCAAGTATATGATAGTGCCTTTACAAGTATATTAGGAATTTTTTATATATTAAAAAAAGGTAATAATTTGATGATGATTAATGCCCAGAAAGCACCCATTAAGCCATTGGATGTCTCCTTATTTTGGACAAACCAGCTATACTATGGATATCCGAGTATTGTCCAAATGATATCCAATGAATATATAAATTGGAGAATTAAAGGACACACTGTCCATTATTTGTCCTATAATGTACACTTACTTAGCTGTACCAATTTTAGACACTGAGAATTTCGTTGAAGCAATAAAATAATTTGTCTCTTATTGGCAACTGAATAACTTGATTCTTACTGGCTAAAATGTTGAAATTATTGATGTCTGAGACGCTCCAAGGGCTTTTCAAGGAACTACTGAAAAAATTATTGAAATCCATACACTAAAATTCAAGATATTCATGTTTTCCTCACTGGAGTGCCTGGAAGAAATAGAATAATTTGGCTCTTATTGGCAAGTAGATATCTTGATTTCTAGTGGCTAAAATGTTGAAATTATTGATTTCTGGGATGCTCCAAGGGCTCTTCAAGGAACTACTGAAAAAATTATTGAAATCCATACAATAAAAGTCAAGATATTGATGTTTTTCTTTTTGGAGTGCTTGAAAGAATTAAATAAATTGGCTCTTATTGCCAAGTAAATATCTTGATTTCTAGTGGTTAAAATGTTGAAATTATTGATTTCTGGGATGCTCCAAGGGCTCTTTAAGGAACTACTGAAAAAATTATTGAAACCCATACAATAAAAATCAAGGTATTGATGTTTTTCTTTCTGGAGTGCTTGGAAGAATTAAATAAATTGGCTCTTATTAGCAACTGGATATTTTGATTTCTAGTGTCCAAAATTTTAAAAATATTGATTTCTGGGATGCTCCAAGGGCTCTTTAAGGAACTACTGAAAAAATTATTGAAATCCATACAATAAAAGTCAAGATATTGATGTTTTTCTTTTTGGAGTGCTTGGAAGAATTAAATAAATTGGCTCTTATTGCCAAGTAAATATCTTGATTTCTAGTGGTTAAAATGTTGAAATTATTGATTTCTGGGATGCTCCAAGGGCTCTTTAAGGAACTACTGAAAAAATTATTGAAACCCATACAATAAAAATCAAGGTATTGATGTTTTTCTTTCTGGAGTGCTTGGAAGAATTAAATAAATTGGCTCTTATTAGCAACTGGATATTTTGATTTCTAGTGTCCAAAATTTTAAAAATATTGATTTCTGGGATGCTCCAAGGGCTCTTTAAGGAACTACTGAAAAAATTATTGAAATCCATACAATAAAAGTCAAGATATTGATGTTTTTCTTTTTGGAGTGCTTGGAAGAATTAAATAAATTGGCTCTTATTGGCAAGTAAATATCTTGATTTCTAGTGGTTAAAATGTTGATATTATTGATTTCTGGGATGCTCCAAGGGCTCCTTAAGGAACTACTCAAAAAATTATTGAAATCCATACACTAAACATCAAGATATTGATGTTTTCCTTACTGGAGTGCCTGGAAGAAATAAAATAATTTGGCTCTTATGGGCAAGTATATATATCTTGATTTCTAGTGGTTAAAATGTTAAAATTATTGATTTCTGGGATGCTCCAAGGGCTCTTCAAGGAACTATTAATATTGAAAAAATTATTGAAACCCATACACTAAAAATCAAGATATTGATGTTTTTCTTACTGGAGTGCCTGGAAGAAATAAAATAATTTGGCTCTTATTGGCAAGTAAATATCTTGATTTCTAGTGGTTGAAATGTTGAAATTATTGATTTCTGGGATGCTCCAAGGGCTCTTCAAGGAACTACTCAAAAAATTATTGAAATCCATACACTAAAAGTCAAGATATTGATGTTTTTCTCACTGGAGTGCCTGGAAGAAATAAAATATTTGTCTCTTTTTGCAAGTAAACATCTTGATTTCTAGTGGCTAAAATGTTGAAATTATTGATTTCTTGGATGCTGCAAGGGCTCTTCAAGGAACTACTGAATAAATTATTTAAATCCATACACTAAAAATCAAGATATTGATGCTTTTCTCACTAGAGTGCCTGGAAGAAATAAAATAATTTGTCTCTTATTGTGGACTGGTGTGATCCGTTAAGCGTTGTTGCATGTTGAAAACTGGTAAATTTACTTCTTATAACATATGTTGAAAATTCTGCTTGTACTTTGAGGTCCAATATACAACATGAACTATATCGATTCGCAGCCCGATTGGTCAAAATTGTGCATTTTCTGCTCGAGAACTCTTATAAAAATAATATCATTTGAAATTCTAATCAATACACCACCATTGTATATTATTAGAATTTCATTCAATTTCATTAATATGCTATTTACTTTATCATGAGTTAACGAATGACTTGTAGAGTCACTTTGCTTCCAGATAATCTCGATTTTTCCCTATAATAAATGAATAAATAATTTATATCGAGATCAATTAAAATAGATCAACTGCTGCAAAAGCAATTTGACTGCTTCTTTCAACATTGGACAATTATAAAAACACCAATGGATATCCTAAACCGATAATACATTGACGGTCCATTGAATAATAAATATTCATTCTTTGTAATTGGACATAGTGGATAATAATGTTGGACGAACAGTGCTATCTGGGTCATACCAAAACATCGGATTTTATTAAAAAAGAAAGAAGTTCGAAGTTAACCAGTCCCAATTAATAGAATAGATTATTATTCTTTTTTATACTTGCAAAGTATGTATATGCTTATTCAAGTTCGTTAATTAATATTTAAAAATTAAGTAATCTCATAAGTTAGCAATAATTGGATTAATCATAAAATAAGAAAAATATATTACTGTTCAAATTTTTCCTGTTAGAATATAGGGATCTTCTACAGGTCGAGCCCCAATTCGGGTTAATAAAGTTACAATTGAAGTTAATGGGGTAAAATTGACTTCTTTGATAATTTTTGTTATTAGTAAATGGAGAAGTATGTAAAATAGTTATTGGAAGATCTAAAGTCATCATTCCCCTTAATTTATTAGAAATTCTTCGTAGAATTGCACAAGCAAATAAAAAGTATCATTCAGGTTGAATGTGAACTGGTGTTACTAAAGGATTCGCTGGTACACAATTATCGGGGTCTCCTAGTAAGTATAGTGCTTGTAGAGTTCAAATAGTTAAAGCTCTCAATATAATTAAGAATCCCACTAGGTCTTTAAAGGTAAAATATGGGTGAAAGGAGACTTTCTATATTTTTATTTCGTCCAATTGGGTTATTAGATCTAAGTACTAGAGTAATGAAAAGAAAATTAAATGCAAAAAATCGGGTTAGTGTAGTCCCCCCCATAATCATTTAACAATTATTCTTTCTATGTAATGAATAGCTGAACAAGAGTCTACGTAACAACTTTTCAGATAGAGCGCACTGGTATTGCCCCGTCGCCTTATCGCCCTGTGGCCCCGTTAAGCCATCGCTGAAATTGTATTACCTGTATAATAAATAAAACGTTTTTCGAGGCTGAAAGCTGAAATGGTTGTTTTGATTTAGATAGATTTACTAGTGACACGTTAATTGAGTTATTTTGGGTATATTAGTATTAATAAAATCTGTTTTTTAACAGTTTTATTCATCTTTGGCCCGTATCAAAAATATACGTACATTTTGATTGTTTCAAATATTGCATAACTTTTTGACTTGAACTACTTCTACTTAACCGATTGTAACAAAATTTTACACAAACATTGGGTTCTTGTCTTATGACAATACAATATTATTAAATTCACCAACCTTATGGAATTAACCCGGCATCGGCAACCAGCAACCCCTAGGTAGGTACCTTAATAGAGATAGCTTTATGATGAAGAACAAATTTAATAAAATACCTTGTTTTAAAGGTTTCATTCGGCCAGGTGAAATTGTGCAGTCATAGAAGTAATAAAATGCTAATTAAAAGACAAGCCAAAAACCAGAAAATAAAATATAATATTCTACTTTTGGTATTGATATATTAAATATGTAGGTAGTATTTCTAAATAAAATTATGACCTCTGGATCAACTTTTAACACTTTTTTAAAACAACGTGAGGTGCACATTCGCCAAAAAAAATTATAGCTGATGCGCCAACCTTACAAACAGAGAGTCGCCCAAAAAAAGAGGCTTCATACGCCTGCGAAAATTGGCCAAAAAAGGGCTTTTCTGGATAGATGAGATCTAAGAATCTAAAAGGTTTTTTGATATGGGGTTTTAAAATATTTGTTCAGAAAGGACAAAACTAGACTTCTGTAGTTTTATTTTTTTTTATTAGGTTTAAAATCATATAAAAAACAATGCTTAAACATACAGAAAATTAAGGTAATTTTTAACGCTATATTTTAGCTGTTTAGAATTTAAATTTCAAAAAATTGATTCTACAGATATCTAGATTAATCCATTAACTAACAATTTTATAAAAAAATAATATTAAAAAAGCGCTAGTTTCATATACATAACATTATAGTTTTGCACTGTATAGGGAATAA
The DNA here is from genome assembly GCF_022605725.1 of Anthonomus grandis grandis. Taxonomy (NCBI): domain Eukaryota; kingdom Metazoa; phylum Arthropoda; class Insecta; order Coleoptera; family Curculionidae; genus Anthonomus; species Anthonomus grandis. Next base: position 3,988,904 of record NC_065548.1, read on the forward strand.
ACATAGGCAAAAAATATATAATTTTTATTTAAATAATAAGGGTTTTTAAGGAAAAATGCGATATGCCTTAGTACGAGAAAAAAAAGTACCTACCTATGTATTATTTTTTTCCCTAAAGGGGCGTATATCTCATCAGTAGGAATTCCTATTAATGAGATATAGGTATAGGCCTCCAAAAGACGCTCCTAAAAACATTTTTCAAAAGACAAAATACTGTCCCAAAGAGTATAAAAGTAAATACCACACTCTCGAAACAAAAATCGACGGGTCCGATTAGACTTTAAAAAAAATTGAAACCCCTTATAAGATAGGCATGTAGTAATAAAATAAAACATATTTTATTACTACCAGGTATATCCGTAAAATAACTCAATAAGGTGTCACCAGTATAATTAAATCTATCAAAATCAAAACAACCATTCCGTTCAGCTTCAAAAACCCAATATCTAAATACAATCAGTACAGGATAATATAAAGTGCAAGTACATATTTAAATGAATCGACGGGGCCACAGAATAAACGATCTCAGAATAATTGAGAATTCAGAATAAATGAGATCGTTTATTCTGTGACGGGGCAAAACAGTGCGCTCCATCGGAAAAGTTGTTACGTAGACACTTGTGCTGATACTAAGTTAGTATAATAACTGTTGCCCCTCAGAATATTTGTGCTCAAGGTAATACGTATCCTAAGGATGCAGTAGCTACTTAGAACATTAAAAAGCACATCAAAGCTTTCACTGTTCTAAAGGTAGTAAAAAAAAATTGGTACCCCTGAGATTCAAATTTCAATTACATAATAATAAGATAGTTAAACTATATAATGCACTAGTGAGACCACATATTCTTGAATATGCCTCACAAATATGGATGATGCCTATATCGAGGCCATACACATAGATCAAATTGAAAGGGTTCATCAAAGGCGCTTTTTACGGTATTTGTATTTAATCAAAAATAACCATTATTGTTGATTGAATATTTGGGTAATCAATATTCAATCAACGCCATTATCCATTTATGATCTTTTACAATTCTATGCTTACTAGTGTTCATATTCGGTCACTTAAAAAAAAAAAAGGACAGACAAGCGGTGATGTTTTTGTACTAAGTATATAGTTAATAATGATATAAAATTTAATGATAGTTGTTTAATGAATTATATTGAGGTGCCAAAGAGTAGACTTAGAATCCAATACTATATGGAAAAATATTTTATGCTAGTTCTAGAAATTCATCTCCTTTTAATCGTCTGATGTCTGTGAGTAATCAAGTTCTAAGTGAGATACATGTAGATATTTTCAATGTTGCTCTAAAAGAAATTAAGTTTTTACTACATTAAGAATAATGAAAGTTCTTTTTTTTAATATTTGATGTGGTTTGGTGGTTAGTTTGTTTTAATATAATTATATATTATTTTTTTCTCTTTTCTTAGGTATAAATTTTAGGAATTTCATTTATGTGTATGTACTTTTGCCTTTACTCAACTTTACATGTAATTACCTACTTGATCCTTGTCCAATATGAATCTATAGGCAAATGAAAAAAAAACTGTCATCTATAGGTGCATAAGTGGGAATGATAAGTTGTACTTATACAAGGTGTTACAAAATATAGTCTCTTTATGGTTTAAGGCATGAAAAAGAACATCGAAAAACGGCAATAAAACAGAAAGAAAATAACATCGCGGACGTTAATAAAGTATTAACGTTCATGCTAAAACACGGTCCAGGTAATGATCCGGTTAATCTATCGGTGGAAGTGGCACATCCCGATCTCAGTTTCTGGTACTTAGGGAACACCAATATCCCGTCCAAAATATACCAAAAAGAGAACTACGTCGACCCGGAAAATGTTGATAATTTAATGAAAATCCCCGCGGTGGATATTTATTTAAGGGTCGAAGTAATTAAGTTCTATTATATGCAAATAAATTAGTAAATAAAAGGATTTATTGCAGGAAGTATCCGTCGATCACTCGGTGTATTCCCTCGAGGAAAAACTGAGAAATTGTAACTTTTGGAGTGAGCACCACAGGCTCAAAGGGATCCGGATCTATTCGAACACCGCGTGTGAGATCGAGTGTCTCCGCGAGGCCCAGATGAGGTATTGCGGTTGTATGTTGCACATACTACCAAACCAAAAAGGTCCAAATTATGATTTTTTTTTAGTGAAGAATTTTAATCGATTTATAGGGATTTTAGGACTCGAGGATCGACACTGTAACATATCGGGGATAAGGTGCACGATGAACGGACAATCGAAAGAAAGAATATCCGATTTTCTCACATATAAATGCGACTGTATCACGAACTGCGTCACGTTGTTCGCTTATATGGTCGGTTATGTACCGCACGAAGATGTACGGTAAATATTTTTATAAATTGTGGATAATTTTGTCTTCTCTTAGGTTACCTTTTATTGAAACACAAATTTATGTTTTATATATATTTATTACGAATATAACATCTTTAGGTGCCCTAAAACTTACAAAAACTTTCCTACAACTTTTTCAACATACACAAACCGATTCCAAGCGGTTATAGTTATAACCGCTTGAGATACATGACGTCACCAATTAGCCCTTTATACGTCATCAATTTGGAACAGTAATTACCCACGTCCGGAGCTGTTTTCTAAACGTCAAATGTCAAAGATATTGAAATAAGTGCGGGAAAAAATACAAACAACAAATTATTTCCTTTTTAAAAATGACACAAATTTATTATGCCTAATAAGTTTTCTTTTTTGATATTTATGTTTAAGAACTAATTACATATAATATTACTGGCGTCTGGGGTATTATTTAAAAACAAACAAAATTATGATAGTGACAGCGGACAAATTACGAAGTTAATTCAACCAAACACGTCCAAGCGGACACGATTGGTTATGTTATAAAGGGACTGTTCAAGGTGAACCAAGATAGATCGCTTGGAATCGGTTACAGTTTTTTTTTAACCTAACCTCTTCCACACGTCATAATCACTCTGTCAACTTCAATTGTCACTTTAATGTCACACAACGTCACTCTTACATAGGTATAACCTAGTGCTGGGCGATGTTCCGTGTTTTTGCCAAGCCGCTGCTTACCTTTCGATATCCCATGTTGATAAAAAACCAAAATATTGATTGAAAGTTAAAATTCTAAATGTTCTTAATAAGAAATTAAATATACCGATTTTAAAATACAGAGCAAAAAAAAAAGAATACCAAATCCTAAGGTCTCTGAAAGATATGGTCAGAATCCAGCTTTAGATTTTGATCGATTTTTCTATCTAGGACTCGGTCGATGCAGCGTTAAATCCAGGAAATCCTCGCCAGTCCGGTAACTCACTTTAGGGGAATTACCCACTGAAAAGGCAGCAATGTCAACATCGATGTTTTATTGCGATGTCCCAGCACTAAGACACTGTCAAGCGCACCTCACATTTAAGCTTTGTTTGCACTAATGTCGCTTAGGCTCAGTTTCCGCGCACTACCTAAACCTAAAGGACTAACTACGTAAGATTTTAGTGATATTTAACAAATATTAATTCTCTTCTTAGTTTTTGAAACTAGGGTTGTTCGTTATACATTTTTCCATCTCTGAAATTTTTTTGGCAACTTTGTAGAAATTACATCCTATTATCAGCCATTCATTGTTTTGCAAAAAAACGTTTTTGTTCCATAAATAACGGTAAATAATTTAATAGCAGATTGCTTTAAAAAAAAAGAATGAGGTTAAGTTAAAATTTTTTTCTAGTTCTAAATTTCAATTAACCTTTTTCTTTAAATTAGGTCATACAGGGTGCCACCATTTTGCGGTTGGTAAAAACTCCTCTTAATTAAATTATTTAAAATATGCATTATGCAAATAGTTTTGCTTAAAAAAGATACACCTCAAAAATTTCGCTATGGTTAATCCTGTTCGAGATATTTACATTTAAAGTTTTCAATGCATTAAAAATAAGATTTTAGGACTCCAGGGTTAAAATATTTGTTGTATACCTTTTATTGCATTTTTATTATTAGTTCTGTTATTATTTATGTACTACTACTTCTTATTTATGACATGGCAATCGAAGACCTTGTCCCGCACGGAATCCAAACTTTAACCCATTAGATTTTTGCATACATGAAATTAATAGTAACAATATTAACTGCTTTTAGGGCCAAATTACGGACCAGCTGGTAAAGTTCCTGTGTGTTACCAGGCAGATAAATTCTATCCTCTCCGTAAACCTACCAATAGCTGTAGGAGGAATTATGAACCAAATTTTAAACTGTTGTTAAGTAGCAGAAGGTTTACAATTTGGCAACAACATAATTGTTGTGTTTTATAATAATCTTAATAAAAAAAGTGTTTGGTTTTCAATTTGTGATAATAGTTATAGGTACTTGTTTTGTGCCAAATCCGACATTCTTTCTGTTAGTACTAGTATTAATACGTATTTGCATTTTTGCTAATTGTTTGTAAGTATCTCACCAGAGATTTGCCAGTGAATTACAGTACACAGCTTTTTAGAAACTGTATACTGTGCAGTGAATTTGGTAGAGTTTTAATTTATTTTTTTTTACATTATTTTCTTAGAGGATGTCTCAATAACCTGATAAAAAAAGAGGTCGGTAAACTTTTCTGAAAAAGAAGTTATTTTGCTCTGTAATTTAGTAAGTCAATATGCGGGTACAATTGAATCAAAAAATACTGATGCAACATCTTGGAAAGAAAAAGATCAGGCCTGGGAAAAAATTGACAGCAGAGTTTAATGTAAAAAACCCTGTGTCAAGGGTGGTTCGAACCCTGAATGATCTTCGAACAAAGTATGAGGGTATAAAAAAATCTAAGAAAAAAGTAGCCAAGAACAAACAGGAAATATTTAAAACTGGTGGCTCAAATTTGATGTTCCTATATGGGATTTCTTAGATGTATGTTTTCTTTTCATTTCTCAGTCACATAACAGTGGCATAGCCAGAAAAGAAGGGCAGCTGAGGGAAGGGTGTAACCTTATGTCGGGCATATTAAATAAAGAGAGATGAAAAATAACAATATACTCATACAGATTAAAAACAAAATTTAGAATATTATACACAAATTTCTTGCGAAACTATGCAAGCTCAAACTTTGAAAAATTTGAGGTTGTAAATTTCCTGGTAAACCTTTTATACGCTGCTTTTTCCTGTTGTTAACTTATTCTACTGGTAAGCAACAATTATCCCGCTGGTAAGACAAACAAGAAGTTCAATTTTTAATGTTACCAGCAGGATAACTTTTCCAGACACTTTACCAGCCGGTCCATAATTTGGCCCTTAATCTTCTTAAGTTTTAAACTTCTCCGGAAGATGCTAACATCATTAGCGAAACACGTGTCGAGAGTAAAAATAAAGATTTTTGGTTGGTGGAAAAACTGTCTCGTAATTTGAACATTAACTGCGGCTGAGTCTTTTTTTCTGAAATGAGCAACGAGTTTTTAACATTCGGCGATTTCCCAGTAAAAGAATTTTAAAATGTATAGAGACAAATGGAGGACAGTAGATCTTAGTATTTCAGCATAGAACACAAATATAGAGAAATACGCATTGCTTAAAAATTTCATTGATAGCTCTATTGACGTTCATGATAAGAATGGGGGGGCGATCAACTTGTGTGGCGGAAAATTTAAACCAGATCTATGGCTCGATATTTGAAGTCATTCGCAGAATTACAGAAATTAATGTGTTAAGTAAAGAGCGATGTGAGGTGAGATATATTTAAATTTTATTTTAAAATTAACAATGCGTTTTTCAGCTTAAAAATACTTATTACATTTTACTAAATTGTTTGATTTGAAAGTTTCAAGAACAAAATAAATTTTAATGATATTACATATCGTCGGCTTAAGATGCAAATGGCCTAACTCCAAAATTTTAAATTATTCAGGAGATGCAAAAAATTGTCAGAATGAGAAAATATAATAAAACAAGATAAGTTTCCAAAATATTTTATTTTGTTTAATGCTTGAACATAGAAAATTATTGCTCTTTTCAAAAATAAGCTTTATTCTTGAAATATTAGGCAATAATCTGATTCATTGCATCTTAATTATAAAAAAAACTTTAAAGACGCAAGCAAAAGACAAAAAGAAAGAGGCATTTTACAAATGTGGTAAGGTATCATAAAAAAAATGAAAGTCCTTAGGAATTGAAGATTTAAGGTCCATTAAGTGTTGAAATTTTTCAGATTTAATTGGTATTGGAGTCGGCATACATTAACGGCAACTCTTCTAAATTCCAGATTTTTTTATCTTTTTTCGTCATTCTATAAGGCAAAGGCATCCATTCTTCTGTATGCCTGATTTTAAAGAGAATTCCGTGTTTATTATACTGAAGTGCTGTAATGTTTGTTACAGTAGGATCACCTGACGATCTACCAGGGCGGATGGAACTAATGTATTGAACATCTTGAAAGTTTTTGAAATATGTATGATCCAAGTACTCCACCACGTAGGGTTTCGGATTTATACGAATAGTTTGACAAATATTGACATAGTCTGCTGGGATGTTTATGACTCGGTTTTTTAGTTTCCGCTCGATTGTGGAGTGCATTGAATCGCACTCCATTTGCGTATGCCCTTTTTCTAAAAATTTTTGCTCAATTGTAATCCCATGCTTTTGTGCAAAGTTAAAAAGTGCATTGGCAAGAATTGCATTTCTGTTTTGTCCAGTGCAACCATCACTGTACAAAATGACTTTACTAGTAGAGTTTTTTTGGGGTATAATATTAGTCTCTAAAAACTTGTAAATGATGGTAGCAAATGTGTTGGCAGTTTGTCCGGGATGACCCTCATGCCAGAGGAAACAATATCCATCCAAGGATTTAAAGTCCATAATTGTAAAATTATGGACTATTAATTTTGTTTTATAATATAGAGCGCTGACATTAGATTTTGGACTCAGTAGAACTGATTGCAAATCCATTGAAAAAACTTTCACATCTTTTTTTGTTTTGTCAACCTCTTTTTCCTTTCGTGCCTCCTCCTTTTTCTTCTGATGTTCTTGATAGGTAGCTTCGTCGATATTACCAGTCTTGTAACCCACACACGTATCACATTCATTCTTTTTAGGTGAAAAAAGTGCTAAATTAAAATCGTCGAAACTGTTATTAAATGTTGCAATAGATAGCGGTTGTGAATCGTTTTTTCTACACCAGTCATTCTTATAAAACCGATATAATTCCATTTTTGTTTGCCAAGATCTTTCAAGGTATAATTTCTTTGTGCTCTTTCGACAATAATGTGACTCTAGTTTTGGAAGAACTTTAAAGAAATTGCACAAATTTTCTTTTTGTGTGGCGATTTTCGCTTTTCGATTCACTATTTGGGAGGAATTATTATCACGCGTATCATTAATTAATCATCATCCACCAAATCATTTGCAGTGTGATGTGATTTATTTTTTCAATCAACCAATGTGCAACAGTTCTTGGTGCAATGGAAAGAGTATTGCAAAACATTGTTTTGCACACTCTTATCTTGGATGTTGTATGACGAAAATATATATAGCAAAATTCTCTTCTTGACTCGTTCTCGGTCCCTAGCTCTTGAAGTACTTTTCTTTTCAACCAGCGTCCTTAGAAACAGTTGTTTTTCGTTCCACAAAAAATTCCAAAATCTTGAAAAAATTTCTGTTCTTTGATCTTCTGTTATCTCATTGCACTTCATTACTGGCTTTTATGACTTACCATTACTGCATTTGTATCTCAGTCCTATAGCTTTTGCTTTTTTTTTTTAATATCATAATTCCATTTTTCTTCTTGCTTTTGTTTTCCAAAATTTTCCTTTCCTTCTTGATTTTTCTTCCATTCCTTTTGATCTACATGACGTCTCTTTCTGCGTGTCCGTGAAGGGGTTTCGATTGGAGTGTTATTTTGTAGCTCTTCTAGTACTTAAGTTTCACTTGAACTTGTTTCATTTTCACTGGGTTCATAAGATTTATCTGAACGACTAGAAGAAACTTCAATAACTTCTTCTTCCAAAATTGAGGTTGGGACTTCTGGAACGAAATTCTGACGATCTTCTGGTTCAATGTTGATTGCATCTTCAGGAAAATTTAAGGAGATAAAATTCAGGTTAGCAACTTCTTCTTCAGCCAGGGTGAGTAAATCATTATCAGTAATTAAATTGTCGTCAGCTATGTGGTTATTAGATGCTGAGGAGCTTGCTAGATTAGTACTATCAGTTAAGAGTGTAGATAAATTCTCATTTTGATCGAAAGTATCACAAAATGTTAAGAAATCTTGTTACATCGCTTTGTCTGTTGGGCTTTTCCTGGGTGTTTTGCTTAGCCAATAAAAACATTTTCATCACACGGGATTGCGGATTCATTCTGAAATATACAGCGTTAATTAGAAAGTATACTTTTATGTAGCTAAGCAAAAATTCATAATGTTAGTTTTCAAAAAAGTAAAGCCAAATTTTAAATTAGATTTTTTATAGGTATTATAGGCGAAAAAATATTAATAGGTACTTTTGTATTTATCATCGCAACTATAAATAATGGCCTATCTCCTATCCAAACTAAGTAAGTATAAAATGAAAATTGCCTAACTCCAACATGATATTTTAACATCAGATTTACCCAAGAATGCACAAAATTTAAATACTAAATTTATGTTTAGTCTCTAGATAATTTGAACGTCAAAGGTAATTAAAGCATTAAAAAATCATCGATACTTACCTCAGATATTGTTTTATGCACATAAAATTAATTACAACGACGTTTCACCTGTTATTACCATTACACACTGGGAGTTAGGCCAATTGCTTATTGTTGAAAATTAAGCCGGAGATAGGCGAGTTTCGACTGGTATTTTCTCGCGGCATTTTTGACATTTCGGTTGTTAGGCGTATTTAAGTCGACGCGGTTAATTTTTATGAACCTAACCAACCTAAAATGTTAATTTTAGCTAAAACTGGAGTTAGGCCATTTGCATCTTAAGCCGACGATATGTCAGATCTCCCTGATCTTCAAGAATCAGTTTATTATCATAAAACTTTCATGAAGAATTACCACATCAACTAAAATATTTGATTTATTTAGAACAATCAAGTCTGGACTTACCAATAATTATAAATTGGCACCATAGGTATGGAAGGCAATTTTAAATTAAAAAAAACAAGACTAATTTATTGCCTTAAATATTTTATTTTAAGATGAATTGAAACAAATTTAAGGCTTTAAAACGCATAAAAAACACAATATATGTACATTCTAAATTAAATACTGTAAACTGTAATTATATGGTATTAATAGGTCCTTTAATCTATGAATTGTTGCAGGTAAAAAGATATTTTTATTTATATTTAATTTTTTCCTTAATTTTTATAATTTGAAGAATGAAAAAATTGGAAATATGTTTAAGATATTGATTTTTCGAAGAACATATTTTGTCAAGAAAGTTGATGTAGGTAGACCATAAACAAAGTCAGTATTATTCACATTTTTGAAGCGGCTTATTTAATTATTAGAAGAGGTTATAAGATATAGAACTTTACTTCGCGAATAATGTTATTAATTGTAGACTGCAACATTCATCTCTCTCCTCTTAGTAGTTTTAAGAAGATAATTAAGAACTCACTTACCTGTAAAGAAAGTCGAAATTGCAATAGAAACTTGTGCTAAAAACTTCCCACTGAAGTTCAATTTTTTTAGTTTCAGAAATAATCGTACAACAAAGACGTACAACTTCATAGTACGAGCCCCGACAATATCGTACATCCGACAAGCCAAAAGTGAAATCTTGGACTTCATTGGTCAGCATTGCCCCCACCCCAAAAACGACCCTTCAATGGTTTTTTTTTCAGTATCCATCGGTGGCGCCATCTCGCTCTTCATCGGATGCAGTTTCCTCAGCATCAGTCAGCTGATTTACTATTTCCTGATAAAACCGGCGGGGGAGTATTTCACGCATAAAAACGCCCGTTGAGTTACACGTTTTTCTTTTTATTTAAAAATTAAATTTATAATAATTTAGGTAATATAAGGCCCTATATATTACAAAGCTTGATACGATAATATTTGAACATAAAATATAATTTCTAAGATCCAGAGAGAAAAATTTCATTGTACAATCTACTATACGGTTTGTTTTTTTTTCGTTTACGAACATTGAAAAGCGTGTGAAGGAGGCTTTAAATTAAGTAGTTATTTGGCTAATTAATAGTAAATCTCCGGAAGGGGGGCAAAAAGGGCTTAAGATACAGGGGGTTTTATTACTTTTGAAACATACAGATTGTTCATAAAACAACCGTAAGATGACACCCTGTATATTAACGCCTGTAAAAATTATATTATATAACAGTAACACCTACTTAAAAAAAAAATTGTTCAGAAAATTTACAAATTCCAGAATATAACATAACAAAACGAACGTACGCTAGGCTAAATTCATATAATAAATATGCACCATTAAAATTATACTACATATCGTAATCACAATGCTTCAAGCATGTATTTCCATATAATATACCTTTATATAACCATAATAGGTACTAGATTTCTTTATATATTTATATAACCTGTTCACACGAAAAAATTGAAGTGTAAAATAGCCTATACCGGATTGGGTTAAAGTCATTTTATTTTTTTTTTTAATAATAATCATAATAATAATAATAATAGTAACAAGGGCTAAGTTGCACAGTGCAAGGCCGGCGCATCGTAGTTTTTAAAGTTCCCTTCTACTTGAAAATCTGCAAAAGCGATCGGATGATGAATTTTTATTGTTTTAAGCTTGAGAGCACTTACCGGGTGGTTTTTTTCTTTTGTATTATGTAAAGTACGTAAATATATTGCTAAAAACACATTGACTACTGGCAACACTGTTTGCGTACACTGTCGGAGCTCATGGTGGGTTTCACGTCGATCGGCTCTACGTTTTGTGGGCGGATGGTGTCGCCCTCCGGCGGATCTCTGATTTGTTTTTGGGATACAATCCTGTAGATTTCTGTAAAAAAAAAACAGATACAACCACATGTATAAAGCTTGTATGGTGAAAATCGGAATCGTGTGTCGGCCATCTTGCTTGGCAAAATTGACAGGGAGCTGACAGACAGTTGTTGACATTGACTGATTGGTTTGTACTGCCTATTTTTTTATTTTATTTCATACTCATATCATACCACTTCCTGTGTTCACTGAGACGAGACATAGGTATAGAGACTAAGGGACCTGAGCACCTGGATGGATCAAAGTTAATGTTTTTCTTACAACTTGTGTTTTTTTAAGAGTTTTTTTTTATTTTACAGTATCGGACAAAATTAGAGAGACTCGACTACTTACGTCTTTTATGTAAGATAAAAATGATTAAATTCCTCTTTTTGTGCTGAAGGATGTTATGTTTTGAAGTAGTTTAAAAAGGCACTAAAATAAATTTAAAAAAAAAACATTTCTCAAGATTTATTAGGAAAAATAAAAAAATGCAAAAAATTCTGTGCGACAAAATTAGAGAGACTTATCCTTAAAGTACATTTGTACCCTATACTAATGAAAATAACCTAATACTTTGTCCAGTACCCTTTATTCTGGATAACTTTTTCACATCTATTCGGCATCGATCCAATGAGATTCGAAATTACAGCCGGATCCATTGATTTCCAGGCATTCTCGATTTCTTCAAATAATTGAGCACGATTCCCGATGTTTTTAGTATGAATCTTTTTCTCTATAATCTCCCAAAGATTTTTAATTGGGTTCAAGTCCGGCGATTGCGGTGGCCATTTTAAAACTTGAATTTTGTTAGCCAAAAACCATTCCTTCACAAGTTTGGCCGTATGTTTGGGGTCGTTATCGTGTTGGAACGTGAATCTTAGCGGCATTTCCCATTCGGCGTAAGGCAACATTACATCTTCCAGTATAGTCCGATACATAAATCTATCCATAGTGCCCTCAATTTTGTGGATAGGACCCATTCCATAACCCGAAAAACAACCCCAAACCATTAAATTGCCACCTCCGTGCTTCACAGTACCAGAAACATATTTTGGATCAAGCCTTTTGTTTGCTGGGCGATGTACGAACTGCACTCCATCACTTCCAAAAATATTATATTTAGACTCGTCACTAAACAAAACCTTATTCCAGTCCTTAGCTGTCCAGTAACGGTGACGTGTTGCAAATAACATTCTAGCAGCTACATTTTTTTTTGATAGATGGGGTTTTTTTGCTGGTCTCCTTCCGGGAAGCCCCGCCTCCACTAATCGCCGCTGCACAGTCCTGGATGAAACCCCAGGCGCCTCCAATTCAGCCAAAATCTGTGTTTAAGATAGACGCGGATTATTCTGACTTAGTCGTTTAATTCTCCTCTCCAGCAGTACTGAGGTTTTTCTCTTGCGGCCACCTCTTTTAAGGTTTGACACTCTTCCACGGAGCTGATAATTTTTTATTGTTCTGGAAACCATTTGTTTACTGACGTTGAATTGCTCTTTTATTAATTTTTGTGAGCGACCTGAGTTATAGGCTTCTATAATTTTTTCTTTTAGGTCTATGGAATAATGTTTACCACGAGGCATTGCTAATGATATTCTCAAACTAATAAACAGAAATTAAACTAATCGCGACTTCAGCGAAACTAAATACAAAATGAGTCTTTAATTCTGTCGCAGTAATTTTTTATCAATGTTAAAAACATTCTTTACATGAGCTACAAAAATGAATTGTTGATAATAGAATTGTTGTCAACTCCGGTATACACTGCTTAACAAATATTAATATTATTTCAAGTACAAAAAATTGGAGTTGGCAAATAGAGAAGTCTCTCTAATTTTGTCCGATACTGTATGTAAACATCTGTCCTTGAATTAGATTTTTATTAACCCTGGAACAGCACAGTTATTTTATCTTACGTACACTGCACAGTGGGGTCTCGGAAACCCCACTTGTTTTTTACGTTTAATTAACTATTATTCAATGTTTTTTTTTTTAATGTGTGGATTACATAATAAAAAAACATTGTTTTATTATCAATAAATGTTTATTAAAAGAAAATTCATAGAAGTACAAAAATAAAAAATATATGTAGGCAAGTGCCTTCTCTTGCATTTTTTACAAATATAAAGCTATAACAAAAAAATATCAACAAAGTAACTAGTCTCTCAAAAAACCTTAAAACTAAAGGAAAACCTAAATTTTGTAATGAGAAAAGTATTTTGTTTTCTTAGCCAGGCACTTCAATTTTTGTTCTGACACTCACAACATAGTTCAGCCCTATGCTCAACAAACCGTACTGTTTGTGGCACATTGCACAGGCAAAATTTGTTTTTCGATCTTTACCACGTGGACAAAAGCAGCATCTGACCTTTTTAGGCAAATTAACATCGAAACGTTCCCTTTGAGGTTCATCTACTCCTAATATTCCGCTTATTTTTAGACGTAGCGCGGTTTGCAAATTGGTAACTTGTAAGCGTTCCTTTAGGTGCGGTTCGATAAGTGCCATTGAAAGTTCTTTTAGAAATGTTTTTCTATTGTTTTTTCTTTCTTCTTTCCATTGAGGATTTGCAAGTGAAAATAGTACCATAGCATTTATTCCGCTAGCATCCAACCGCTGGTTTTTCGAGAAGTGGTGTAAGAGTGACACATCTGATCAAAGGTGTCTGTACCACCTTTGGTTTCATTATAGGAATGTATAAGGTTTGGTTTTCCAGTTACAGTACTAAGTGACGAATCAGGATGCAAAGTTGATAAAAGCAGTATCGTTTTATTTTCCTTTGGTGTGTATGAAACTAAGGTTTTATTTCTGTCAAAAGTAAATAAGGATGTGCCTATACATCTTTTTTCTGTATAAACTTCACAGGTATTTCTCTTTTATTTTTTCGCAAAGTTCCAAAGTTTGTTAGCTGATACTGTTCCAACATTTGTTCACTTAGAGGTATTGACGTGAACCAATTATCAATCGTAATGTTACGGTGAGCACCGTGTATTGGTTCATAAAGTTTTCTAACATAATATCACCGAACAATAACAAGACTAGAAGGTTCACTTAACGCTCCGCCTCTTCTTATGCCCATCTCACTCGAATATCGGACGCTACTCTTTTTAAGTCTCTCGAAGTCGCTCTCGGGCGAAATGCATATACCGGCTGTCTGCTATAGCATATTTAAAGTAGTATAACAGTTGTCTCACAGAGTAGCTATTTGTAGGTAGAATTACTATACTGTGCTAGACCGTTATAGCGATTGTTTTGCGATTTGGTTTTATTAGGGATTTTATTAAGGATTCTGATAAAATGCCACGAATCTGTTGTGTTAATGGATGTTTGACTAGAGAAGGAAAAGAAATATCATTGTTTCGGTGGCCCAGGGATGAACATAGGTAAGAATTTATAGAATCGTTTTATTATAATCGTATAATTTTGAATATTTATATTTTATGCATAATAGAGGGTAATAATATTATTAAAATAAGACACAATAATAATAATTTTTTTCCATATTCATCAGTTTAAAAGAAATTGTAAATGATATTTCTAGATGTCAACTTTGGAAGCAGGCTTTGGGATTTGTTAATAATCATAGGTATACCAATATGACTCCAGAAGAATGTAGTAATAAATTAAGAGTCTGCAAATTACATTTTCCTCAAGAAACCTTAATGCGTAATACCGTAAGAACAAATCTGCTGTATAACGCTGTCCCGTCAAAAAATGTATGGCAAAATAGCGGAGAAACTAGTAAGTGTGTTCATTTTTTATACAGATAAATTTACCTTGATTTAATTGATCAATTGTAACAATTTGTTATAAAACATTATTGTTAAGATAAAATAAGAAAATTAATATCTCAGGTGAGGCTAGAAGATTAAAAGAAACAAAAGCAACACAAACAAGTGTAGAACAAGTATTATTCAGCAATGAAACAGATTAAGATTACTGTTAATATCGTTTTTCTTATTTTTTAGTTATATGATTGTATGCATGTAATGTATAATATAATAATTTAGGATATGTTATAATTATGATCTTCAATCAATTAAACAGTTTAAAATATTTTCTTTTTTATTTAAATACCTACAACTAAAACAGAATGGGTCACAATGATATTAATTACATAGTTTGATTGTTTTGAAACACCCCGGTAAGTGAACCTTTATTTTATTTTGATGGCCAACGCACCGTTAACTGTCTGCATTACCCTCGTACGAGCCGACACAGCTGACCGAACACTTGCGTGTTTTTTTTGCGATCGGCGGCTCGTATTTGAGAGCGCTACTTCAAATACCCGACCGAGAGTGGGACTATATGTAGGTACTGGTTCATTATTCTCAACATTAACTTTTCCAACGTATGGGATAGCATTGAGCACATAAAATGTTTTTGAATCGTTAATCATCATCACTTTCATTCCGTATTTATCTGGCTAGCTTGCCATGTATATGCGGCATGGACATTTTCCTCGAAAACTCACAAGCTGTTCATCAATGGTGCAGTTCTCATAAGGCGTATAGTATGATTTGCAGTTATTTATAAAAATATCCCATATTTGTCGAATATGAGTGAACTTGTCTACCAGTTTTCTAGCATTTCTGTCCATTTTATCGTCACATCTTAGACAAAGAGCTATAAACTGAAATCTTTGCTGGGGCATGGTTGCCCGAAATAGTCCATTGCCGTACTTTATTGACAGTGAAGTTCATCTAAATTACAATTTGAGACACGTAACGCACCAGCAAGATACAGTAGACCAATGAATGCCTTCAATTCTGTCGTATTAGTTATTTTTTTGTAACTCTGAGGCAAGCCGCTCTGACATTTCCTACGAATTTCGTCCAAAATCGTCCTCGGTGAACAGTAAATTCCATGATTCGACAAGGCTGTGAACATTTCTTGCCTCTTTCTTTGGGCCGGGCAAATGTAAAACAATGTTATCTCGTCTTGGACGTCCTTGGCGTGCTGGCGCCTGTGTGGTCCAACGATGGCCATTTCTTCCAAGTATACTGGTGACATTTCTTTGTGACGTACTAGGACCTCCTTGTTCTTCCTCTTTATCTTCACTTTGTTCATTATCGGTGTCAGACTGTTGTTCAAGAACATCGTTTTCTTCTTCATCTGATAAGTCTCCAAAAATATCTTCAATGATCCCGGGTTGTTCTTCATTTGTCCACAGATTTTCAGCTTCAAACTCTAACTCTTTTTCCGTTAACTTACGACGATTTTCTCTCTTAGAACTATCCATATTAGGAAATGACAAAAAAATCACCTAGAAACTTTAACAGTCGTTAACTGCACACTGGGGTCTGACGTACTCACAGATCCACTAATATCGTAATTGCAAAGTAATGGATTAACGTATTCGGCGTAGCGACTGGCTCTTAACGCGGTCGGCTCTCTACTAAATTTACGTGAAACGGTTGGTCAAAAAACGCACGCCTGCGCGAGTTACATTGAACAACTTGAGCGCCTGGGTTTTTTAGACCCCACTGTGCAGTACTAGGGTTAATATTATAGTTCGAAGTTATGTTGTTAGTATTAGAAGAGACCAACAAATATATATAATACTATGTAAGTGATATATGTTTATACTAAAAAGTTGTTTTCATTTTCAAAGAGTTTATTTTGTTTTGTAAATGGATATTATTGTTTCTTTAGATAATACTCTGCTATAGAATTTTTAATTAATTTTTAAAATCTGTCTAATTTTTATTTATGAAACCAATACAAGTAGATACTAAATAAGGAACATTCATCCTCTATTGAATCAATGTGTAAATAAAATAAGGATATTATTAACCTAATGGGAATGCCTTTAGATGCCATTTATGTAATATTGGCAGTACAGAATTGTAGTGTTTCATTTTTCAGACTAGTTTTTCTTAATTTATTTTCCCATTTAAATCCTCTACATCCCTACTGTTGTGTTAATATCCAAACTTTCACGCTAACCCAGTTTTGCGTCTGTCCCACTTGAGTCGATTTTCAGCGTTGAACTGGTAAGAACCGCGGTTACTCTTTTGGTTGACAACTTTGACAGGCAAGTGTGACGTATTGTTCCCCCATCACTTAAAAATTCTGATTTAAAGAAACAGTATTAGGAATTAAAGAGTTCGTAACTAGGGAATTCAATCCCGCACCAAAACTTCAATCCCGCAAACCTGCGGGATAAAAATCATCGATCCCGCGGATCCGCAAGAACGCGGGATTGTTAACAATATATATATATAACTTTTTGTAATAAACCTATTAAACATGCTAATTGCTAAGAAAAGGTCTTATGTCTTATGCAATATCAAACAATTATAAAAAATTATGGTAGATGCAAAAAAGTGTTTATTTCATATACAAAATACATTAGTTAGTGGTTCAAGTACTTAGTTTAAAGGTCACTTGTCACATTGAATTTGGAAGTATTTTCGGAGAAAAAATTACATATCCAAGGTATCATTCCCTCCGCATTCAAACAGGGTCATTTCATGTTTTAGTAACTGGTCAAGTGTTACTCGTGCTCGTACAGTCATAGGAGAAGCCTTTGATTTTGATACGCAGGTAGTATGAAGACTACGATTCAATTCCTCTTCTAAATTTAATGCCGATAGTTTACGTCTTGTTGTTAGATTAGATAAAGGTATATTATCCTCTTCATCCTCCTCAACAACCTCAACATAAGTGGTCGGTCTGGGCTTCGGTTTGGCCTTCTAAAGACTTCTCTATTTGCAGCCTCTCAATCAAACTCTTTATTTCTGTTCGTAGTCTTGATTTGCTATGAAGTAAAAATGTATCTTCTTGACCGTTGGTAGATGCTGACTGTTGTTCCAGAAATTCCAGATATTTGCCTGGATTTTCCAAATACAGTAACATATTTGTCAGTGATGAACGGCGCTCTTTTATCCTAGAACGTAAAGCTTTAGCCATTTCTTTACTCAATGCAAAATTATGATGACTTTCCAATTTGCTGATCATGAATCGCAGTGTAGTTTCAGCAGTAACTAGTGTTGCATCTTCGCGGCACAGAACGCTTACAGCCAGCTTAACTGGTTCTAATGCACGTTCAATATCTGTCAACGTATCACATTCATCCTCAGTAAATGAATATGAAGATGATGTAATTTTAAGATCAATGAGAGCTTTAAATAAACACTCTCTGGCGAGGTTTGACCATTTGCAATTCTCTGCCAAATTTTCCTTTAATATAATTTTGCAATAAGTCATTTCTCATGGGAGATTTTGAACTAAAATATTTTATAATTTGTCGTACTTTCTGAATCAGCGTCCTGAAACAAATATATTATTTAAGTTTATTTTAAGTTGAGAAATAGTTTTTTTTTTCCTGTAACTTGGTAGTAAATCTACCTCTGGAAATTCTTGATCTACGGAAAGGAAGTATAGGTAGAAAAGTTTATAAAGAACCGGCTGCTCAATATGCGCACAAACCCATTTTTCAACACAAAATCGATAGAAAATCCGGTGGCAGAGAGAAAAGACGACCGCAATATATTTTCTCTCGCTTCTTATTAAAGAAACCACAAGAACAAAGCAGCCGCCGTACTTCGTTTCTTTGTACCTGCCGGGGATTTAAAGCCTATGACGTAGCCTGAAGGCCTACTCAGTGTCGTCTCGTACGGGAAGTGAGTTAATCGTGTTATAAGGCATTTAAAATCTGTTGTATTTTTTTTTTAAGTATAATAGTGAAATAGACTATAGTTTTTTTAGTTAGACTATCCAAAAAATTGGTTTAAATTATTCAATTGTCTAATAATTTAAAAAAATAAATGAAAATCAATTACTGTTAAAAATTATATTATTTGAAATATACTATATGTACAGCCTAGAGTGTGCATGTGTATATTAATATTTTTACTTTCTAATTTTTTTTTAGATGTCACCTAAGAAAGTAGGTAAACAAGAACAAATAATTCACAGCCAAGAGAGAGAGATTATTTCTAACGTGGCAGCTTTTATGAAAAAAGAAGCAGAGCAAGGAATACTATTCCTTTGAAAAATGTTAGGAAAGTGAACAATATAAATTCATATTTTATCGTAGGGTGTTTTCAAATTTTAATTTTTATTGTATTGATAACTTACAATAATAGTATATAATTATTTTAGACAACGTACGTTAGCTGCCACTCGAGTATCCCAGTCAACTTACAGAAGAGTGGTCCAAGAGTCAGAATATATAGAAAATATACCTTCCTATTCCTTTACGAGTCCAAGGAAAAAAAGGTTAAGAAAATCTCAGAAGATTGGTAACATTACTTTGACCCAAATTAAAGATATAAAACAAATAGTGTATGATTTCTACATATTTGAAAAAAGAAGACCTACTCTAAAATGTAAGTACAGTGTATTTCAGTTGTAAAACCCAAGTAATTTACTTACCCTACATTGCAATATAACACCAGAATATTTTATTATTTAGACAAAAGTGGCACCTGTTAAGTATTTTTTTGGGTTTGACATAAAATAACCATATGGAGATTTATTTATTTACATATTCTTATTTGGAGAGTACCTGGCAGAGTACCTATCTTAATATTCTTTAATTTATTAAGCTTTTTATTTTATTAAGTTACGTCTTTGCTAATTTTATTTTTAAATATCATGAGAAATTTGTTTAATACATTAATATGTTCCTTTAATTACATATAAGTTTTTTTTATAGATGGACCAAAACGGACGATAACAGAAAAGCTCTTATGGAATCTTACGACATACGATTGAAAAGGATCAAATATTTAAAGCAAATTTTAAAATATAAAGAGGAAGGCCGTAATATTGTATATACTGATAAAAGTTACATACATAGCAGTCATACAAAGGACAAAGGGTGGTTTGATGAAAGTCGACATGGAATTAGAAAACCCATTTCCAAAGGACAGAGACTGATAATTCTTCATGCTGGGGGAAGAAATGGTTTCGTAAATAATGGGTTACTGATTTTTCGCTCAGGTAAAATTTTTTAGTTATTTCTATATAAAGTAATACCAAACATGATATTAAAATGTAATACGCAGAAATGATACTCTTAGTTCGTTGATTGGATAAGCGGGTACTTATACTTTTCAGTCCCAGTTCTCTACCCATATTTTCACCTATAATATTTAGCCAACCTTTTACCATTATCAATATTGATATTTTGATAATTAATACCACACTGACAACTTTATACGATTATTTTAAAATCTTTTATTCTTCTCTTTTTAGGGTCAAAAAACGGAGACTATCATGATGATATGAACCATCACAACTTCATGAAATGGGCCGAAAATCAGTTAATTCCAAATTTACTACCTAATTCCGTCCTAGTATTAGACAATGCAGCTTATCACAATGTGCCTGTAGTCAAGAATGTTACATCTGGAAGTAAAAAGCAGGAAATAGTTGACTGGCTCAAGGAACGTAATTTTACATTTGATGCAAAACTCACCAAGACAGAGTTATATGAAATAGTGTCTGAAAATAAAAAAAAAGTATCCTGTAAAAACCAAGTTGGACGACCTAATGGAAAAGCATGGACACATTGTATTACGTTTGCCTCCATACCACCCAGAGCTTAATCCAATAGAAAAAATTTGGGCAACTGTTAAGAATTGGGTGGCAAGCAGAAATTCCACTTTTAAATTGGCGGATGTCGAAACTTTGACAAGGCAGAAATTTCGAATGATGAGTGGATAAATATTTGCAACCATATAGACAACATAGAAAAACAATATTTCGAAAGTCATCGCCTTTTTGATGAAGCATTGGATTTTTTAAAATTTACAGTAAATACAGGCTCATCTGATGAAGAGATCGAATGGTCTTCATCGGATGAATCTGATTTAGGTTATAATACACTATCTGATAGTGAATAAAAATATATAATATGTAAAATAATGAAATAAAACTTTAAGCTTATACCAATTTGTTTCTTTACACAAGTCGTTTAAAATACCTAATCCTTAAAAAAAAAATGCGAATAAAGAATAATTTTCAGCTACCTATTTGAAGTCCTGTTTTACAAATAATTAGCGAACTGCATCCTCCTGCAAGTAAAACTATTTTTTATTTTTTATGGGCACATCACAATGCTAAAAAATATAATTTTAATTTATCTACATTTTTTTAAACGAATCTCGAAGCAATTAAATTCGAATATATCCATTCTTAGTTGGTATTTCAACTAAATCAAACGCACTTATAATATCGCTAGCTACACCTACTAAAAATCTAGGGCTATTTAAACTCTAGTACAAATAAATATTAATAATTTCAACAAGTGCGCCGCCTCCACTGTCTTCAGACCTCGACATAGTCATCTGACCCGATCAATAGAATAACGAGATGCGCGGATTTTGTCGCCTGTTGATGTCACCGGTTCTTTATAAACTTTTCTAACTATAGCACTGTTCTTCATCCTCGCTGTCACTGTTGTCAGGCTTGCTACTACAAGTTAAATCTGATCCACTCTTTTCTTGTAGATATTCTTCCTCTTGATGTGTTTTTTTGTAAAGTACGTCGCAAACAGCTAGCGCTGCAGTCCATGAGCATAGCATAGCAGTTGATGATGTACTGACAACAATCTGCCCACTTTCTTCATGACTGCAGCACCATCTGTCGTTGCTGCGACAATATCTCGTTCAAGGTGGATGCCGAACCCCTTCAGTTTTTTTCCGATTTCTCTTACACATGATTCGGCAGGAAAGCTACCGAGGATTCTCACTAGTCCTAAGTTCCAAAGACTAACGGATCCAGCGTTATAAGCATGCAGATTAAAATTTAAATAGCGCCGATTTCTTAAGGATGACCACTCATCAAATGTTATTGTGAATCGCTGTTTGGATTTTTTTAGAGCCCCGAGTTCTTCCATAGTTTTCTTTTTAATTGATTCTCCGTAGGCCATTACCATACCTTGCACTGTACCGGCAGAAGAAGGCAATTTATGGCCCTCTGATTCAAATAGTTTCAAAAGTTTAAAATAATTCCTGATTGTCAGTCGGGATTTCGAAAATCTTTTAGTACTACAACAAGTCTCATAAGTCTTATTAATGATATTAGAATTAAAGAAGACAAAAAACAGATAACTTGCTTAACCCTACTTGATTTTAGTAAAGCATTCGACACCATTGATCATAAATTACTATTAGCTAAACTACACTATTTTGGGTTGTCTACAAATGCCATTATATTTTTCCAATCTTATCTTGAGGGTCGGTCTCACTGCGTTCGGGTAATCAAAAAGTCAAATTATGAGTTCTCCAACTTCTTGCCTCTTACCGTGGGTGTTCCACAAGGATCCATATTAGGACCGTTGCTGTTTTCTCTCTATGTGGCTGATATGGAAAAATGTCTTCAAAATTCAAAACTCCAACAGTATGCTGACGATTCCCAGGTATATATTTCTTTTGATAC
The DNA here is from genome assembly GCF_022605725.1 of Anthonomus grandis grandis. Taxonomy (NCBI): domain Eukaryota; kingdom Metazoa; phylum Arthropoda; class Insecta; order Coleoptera; family Curculionidae; genus Anthonomus; species Anthonomus grandis. Next base: position 4,011,239 of record NC_065548.1, read on the forward strand.
TCCAGGTCTGCATGAGGCGCAAAATAAAATAAATACTGATCTACAGAACTTGGCCGTGTTTACTGAGAATCATAACTTAAAACTTAACGCATCAAAATCGTGTGTAATGTTTGTAACACATAACAAGTGTCAGCTGCAAGAGGTTTCAAACAGATTTAAAGTAGTTGTTAAAGGCGAGTCTGTTCCAGTTGTAACTGAAAAACGTAATTTAGGTGTAGTCATTGATTCAAATATTAACTTTACTTCCCATATTAAAGTCAAACTTCAAGCCGCCTACATCAGATTAAAGGGCCTTTATCAGTATAAGAAAATGTTGCCTTCAAAAATAAAATATTGGCTGTGTGATACACTAGTTCTTTCATTACTTGACTATGGGGATATTGTATACGGCGATTCTTTAACTAAATACTTATCGAACAAAATACAAAAACTTCAAAATAGTTGCATGAGATATTCATTTAATATTGCCTCTAGAAACCGCATAACTCCATATTTAAATTCTAATTTAATTCTGAATATGAGCAATAGAAGGAAAGTCCATATGTTTAATTTAATTTATAAAATAATGAAAACCGGACAGCCTGCAAATTTAAGAAATTTATTTTTTAATCAAGATATTCCTTATAATACAAGAAATCCCCATTTGCTTAGAATTCCTTTACATAGAACAGCAACCTTTAAAAAATCTTTTTTATATATGGGCATTCGGATGTGGAATGAACTACCTATTTATATAAAGGAATGTTCGCCTAAAAAATTTATTATAAACTTAAAAAAATATCTCTTAAACACGCAAATTATGGTAACCTAATGTGACCGTATTTTATAAAATGGTATTTTTGTTTTAATTAATGTTCTGCACACCTGATCTTGCTAATTGCAAATATTTACATTAAAATTAAATTCTCACTCGCCTGATATCTACCCTTCGTGCTCGCCCCTATACCGTTCTCGCTCGTCTTTGGATTCTTTTGTTTTTTTTTTGTTTTTCTTTTTGCCCAGCTTCATAGCCACTCGCTAGTTCATTGTAAAATGCATATATTGTCCCTTTTGATTTTGGTATGGACCTTATTGTAAATACATAATATTACGTTTTTTAGAAAATAGTTTATTTAGGAACACGGGTTGTACAGCACATGTACAAGTAATCTATGTACTTGCATGTGTATCGGTTTTTTTTTATAAAAATCGCGTTGCACTCCGATTACCAAACAAATTGTTGGAATTTTGAATTATTTGTATATTCATGGAATTTAGTTTCGTATATTCTGTAATAATGTTTAATAATTTTGAATGGTAATAAAAGTATTTTTTTTTTTTTTTTTTTTTTTTTTTTTTTAAATAGTTGGCGCATATCGATCGATGTGATAAACTTTGCAAACGGTATACCATCTTTAGCTACCATTCGGGACACTCTTTCTTCCATCGACACTTTTTTCTGAGATTGAAAATATTCCGTGATTTTTATTTTCTTAGGTAGCATAGAAAAACTAATATCATCTGAGTCTGAGCGCTTAGAAATAAGGGTAGAACTAGTAAACGAACTCTTCGAGCTACTGGCAGTACTGGCACTATCAATGTCAATAACATCACTCTCGCTGTTATTCTTGGATTTTAAATTCATATTATGCTTCGTTTGTAAGTGGGTGTGAAGACCTTTGGTAGAACGAGCAGAGATTTTAATAATGCTTGGGCATAACTTACATTTAGCTGTAAAACCATCTTCAGATTTTAAGAAATGTTTCCAAACTAAACTTGAGCCTTTATTCTCTTTATAAACCACACTGACACTCATTTTAGCGATTATTAGTTTACATTCGATGTAATACGTAATTTATTTAACTGAAGAAATCGTTTTCAGTCACTAGTTAAACGCTTTCCACTTACGCACATGCGCACACACATAAATAGGAAAGTAAAATAACCTGTTTGTTTTGTTTGACTTATTTCCAATAGCCCAGCGGGAAATCCCGGGCGACGAAGCGTCGGCGCTCGGGGATTCCCCTCGGATTTAAATCCATGCAGTAATGCAATTATATAACAGATGTCCCGATTAGATAAGTCCCTAATTATTTGTGAGTGGTTTTTTTGCTTTCTGGGGCGTTTTAAAAGACGTTTGTAATTTTGCTGTCGAATACGGAATTTTAATATTGATTCCCGCAGATCCCGCAGAAACTTGGAGGGATCCCGCATTTGCGAGATTGGATTCCCTATTCGTAACCGATTTTAGGCGAATAACCACAATTTATTGGCAATTACCGCGGTTATCCGTGGTTTTTACACGCCAAACAACCACATTGACGTCACAACTTGTTTTCGTGTAAACGTCTTGGTTTAATCAGTGTTTAGTGATTATAAATAGTAAATAATAAACTAAAACAACTTTATTTTGTGTACTGTATTCTCATTTCTTACATAATATTCCTAAATAATCATATTTCCTAATCTTGTGTTTGTAGTTCCTATAATTTCTAATTTTGTTTATTTGGAAATTATTTGAGTTTTGTGTTGGAAGTATTTTTTATTACATTGATTTGATCATCCATGATGACCAACTCAATTTGTAATGCTGATATTGCTAATCCAAGAATAATACTTATGTGCTTACTGGCTGTCGATTTTTTTTTAATGAAAATTTCGTGTTGGTTTTAAAATATTTACGGCAGCCACTTTATTCCGAAACTCAAGAAATACTATATCCCTTCTAATAAAGTGCCTTCAACAGAACTTCAGCTAATGGAGTACAACATATGTAAATTCAGACTTTATTTTTTTCAGGATGTTCTGGCATTTCAAACAAGCATCTAACCAAAAATGACAAATTAATAGGGAGTTGGGTATGTACCGCTAATGTCGGTGACAACTTTGACAGTAGATTGATGACGTCACTTTTTGCAAAGTCTTGGTTCCAGTATGCATGTATCTTTTAATTTTCACCAATAAAAGGTTTCGCATAAAAAATCATGAATAACTATTGAAACAAGTAATATTTAACATTGACTATACAAAACAAAACGCTAATAACTAACCTGTGAGTATATTCTGAAAAGCCAAATCGACATTGGTTGAGTCGAGAGCTGAGGTTTCAATGAAACTGAGTCCGTGTCGCTCGGCGAAGGCTTTGGCCTCCTCGGTGAGCACGGCCCTCAGGTGTCTCAAATCCGATTTATTTCCTACCAACATTATCACAATATTCTGATCGGCGTGGTCCCTCAATTCACGTAACCATCTAAAAACAAAGTCAAAGTCAAGTCAAATCAAAAAATCAAAATATACTTTATTTGCTAAGTTTACAAACTTATGCTAAAAGCTTCCTAATCCTAGAATTTATAATACAAGTATTTGTTTGGTTATACAGGACAAAAACAGAATACAGAATCGATTTTGATTGTACATAGAAGCATATTTTATATAAACAAAGAAAAAACCAAAAAAGAAGAAAAGAAAAGGCGAGAACCAACATAAAAAAAATAATAAAAAAAAATAATAATAAAATAAATCTGATCAACAGATATATAAATAATTTTAAATATTAAAATGAATCGTTAAAATACTCTTCAATGCTGTAGTAAGCTTTTGGTAAGATTAATTTCTTTAGTTCTCTCCTAAACTTTTTAAGGTCTGTAACAGTCCTAATCGAAAAAGGAACATGATTAAATATTTTACGACTAATAAATATAAGAGAGTTTCTCGTAAGTGAGGAGGTGGGGATTGGAAGAGATAAGTTGCCCACTTGACGAGTATTATGACCGGTGCAGGATGGTGGACTTACGGACTTATGTATGAGTGTTGCAGTTTCCAATATAAAGAGTGAGAAAACTGTTAAAATTCTTTCAGCTACAAAAAGAGGTTTACAAGAGACTCTCAGACCAACACCACACAGATACCTTAATGCTTTTTTCTGAATAGTAAAAATTATGTTAAGGAGTCCCTTAGAGCACAAACCCCAAAATGGCAACCTATAACGGATATGAGAGTCTATTAAGGCGAAATAAACTGAACGAGCAAACAACCCCCCCAACTCATGCCTGGCAACCCTGACTGCAAAACAACCAGAAGAAAGTTTAGCAGAGAGGCCCAAAACGTGGTTGTCAAATTTTAAACTCTCATCAATGAAGAGGCCGAGAAATCAACAATAATCCCTACCATGTAGTGGGCTCTGCTCATCAAACAAAAAACCCTCTACATTACACTTAAAGCCCAGAACAAAAGTCTTATCAACATTGAATACAAGCTGATTGCAGATGCACCACTCTTTAATTTTGTAAAGGTCCTCTACTATGAGAGATCTGACTACTTTTTGATCTTTGTTATGCCACAGAATTGTAGTATCATGGGCAAACTGAACCACTAGTCCATGCAGTGATAGAGAGCTTAAGTTATTAACATATAATAAAAATAAAATAGGACCCAACACTGACTGTTGAGGTACACCACATTTAAGATGTGCTATCCCTGACGAAAATCCAGATGCAACCACCCTCTGGGTGCGGCCAGCCAGGTATGACTGCAACCACCCCAAAGCCACTCCCCTAAATCCATAAAAATCAAGCTTTGACAGCAGTATTCCATGATCCACACAATCAAAGGCCTTGGACAGATCACAGAACACCGCTGCTGCAGCCTCCTTGGAGTTCATAGATAGATACACACTCTCCAAGAATCTGAAAATGGCATCCTGCGTGCCCTTAGATGACTGAAATCCATACTGATTAGGGGACAGCACATTGTATTTGGTCAAAAAAGAGACAATTCTCTTTTTTGCAAGCCGCTCAAGAACTTTGGAGAGGGTAGACAAAATTGATATGGGACAGAAGTTAGAGGGTCGGTCCAAGCTACCACCCTTATGAAGAGGGATAATCATAGCTTCCTTTAAACAGGATGGGAACTCGCCCTGAAGAAATGACTGATTGATTGCCCAAACCAAAGCACCTAAAGCGCTCGCAGGCAGAAGTAACAGCAGACGTGAACCCGTCGTCATACCATCGGAACCCGAAGACCTATGATTCTTCAAGCACTGAATTGTTTCAAGGACCTCGGTGGCATCTACAGGGTGGAAAAAGAATGATTGGTTAATAGCATTCCGATTAAGATACTGCAATGGATCGCCGTCACTGGGAACTGCTTCCAGTAACTTCTCAGCAATATTAGAAAAATAGTCATTGAAATCATCGGACCCCAAGTCCGATTCAACCGCCGACGAGAAGACTACCTACATTCGGTAATGATTAACCAACTTTCCTTCTGTCTGTTACCAGACGAATTCAAAGGCTCATTGTAATACAGTTCCTTTCTGACTTTTATCAGATGCCTATAAATTTTCCGATAATCCTGAAAATAAGACCTGATGAATTGATTGTCAATAGATTTGCGAAGTCTTGCTAAGCATCGCAAATTTTGGGCAGATGTTTTTAGTCCCGCGGTGATCCATGGTTTTCGTCTCTTGGATTTAAGTCTAACCAAGAGAAAGCAGATATTTATTTTATCTTGTAATGTATAATAAAAGGAAGAAAATGGTTGTGGAGCAGCCAAAATTGCATTCCAGTTAACAGACGAATTGGATTGAGAAAATAAATTCAAATTGTTCCCACTAAACACTCTCCCAATGCGGCGGCCAGATTTGTTTTTAAAGTCTTTAAAGTCACCAGGGAATTGGACATACACCCCCTCGTGATCCAAAATACCCACTGAGTGCACTGAACAGGTAACACCATCCAAATTACTGCAGAAATAATCAATAGTAGTCAATGAAGAGGACAAAATACGAGTGGGTGCATTAACATGCATGGTGAGTGCAAATGATTTAAAAATTCTATCAAGAGAAATTCTTTGCGGTAAGGAAACCTCTGAATAATTAATATTAAAATCTCCAGCCAAGATAACACGCGAGTTAATAGGGAGCTGGGACAGAAGACAATCTAACCTGTCAAGAAACAGACTGATATCCCCAGAGGGCGGGCGGTATATACAAATAACGTACATATTAAACAACTTACAAAAACACACCGAACACTCAAAAACCTGTTCAACTGAGGCATCACTAAACTTATCAACAGTACAAAAAAGTTTTGAAAATGTCTCCTAATTAGATCAGCAGTCCCTCCATGCAGAGAGTTTTGTCTATAATAAACTGACAGTGGTACATACTCATCAATACAAAAACATTCATTAGGTCTAAGCCAATGTTCTGTTAATATAACAATGTCAGGAAAATTAAAATTAGAAAGCAGAAGTTGAAGCTCATCCACCTTATTTCAAAATACATATTGTTGAAAGATTAGCATCTCATTGACATATAAATATAGCACTTGACACAAACAAAAAATAAAATAAAATAAGTAGTGGGTACATAAATCTAAGGTAACTCATGCCAGTCGATCATTAAAAAATTCATCTAAGGTATAATAAGACTTACTAATCAAAAGTTTTTTACAGCGACATTGGAACTTCTTAAAGTTATTTAGATTTCTAAGTTGTGAGAACAAATGGTTATAAATTTTGTTTGCCTCATAGATAAATGATCTCTTTACAAGGACATTTGTTGGTATAGGGAAAGGTATTATTTATTATATTGCCCTTGTGTAATAAGATGCCTTTATTTTCTATGAAGTAAACATACACTGTCAAGAATAAACAGACATGGCAAGATCATAAGTTTGTTATTTAAAAAGACAGGCCTACATGATTCCCTTAAAACAACATGGTACATAATTCAAACTTCCCTCTTTTGTAATACAGTAAATATTTATTAATATAACCTCTATTTTCCCATAATTATGATCCTGGTTATTCAACGATAAATATTAAATAAATTTAACCGAGAACAACAATTAAAATGTAAATAATTTGTAGGAAAATAATAATTTAAAAAAATAGGCCTTTTTGTGCAATATTGCACAAGTGCCAAATTATTAGATATTTACTATCAAAGTTTACCTTTCGACATTCTCATAAGTAAGATGCTTGGCAATATCATAAACTAACAATGCTCCCACTGCACCTCTATAATAAGCTGCGGTAATTGCTCTATATCTTTCTTGACCGGCGGTGTCCCAAATTTGGGCTTTGATAGTTTTGCCATCGACCTGTATGCTCCTGGTCGCGAATTCCACTCCTATGGTCGATTTGGACTCTAAATTGAATTCGTTCCTAGTAAATCTGGACAGCAAGTTACTTTTTCCTACTCCCGAGTCTCCAATCAGGACCACTGCAAGAAAAATGCAGATCCACATAAATACTACATTTATATGAACTATTTTTGTATATTTTCTTATTATGGCCATAAAAAAGGACAAAAGTTGAATTTTTGAAAGGTAAATGAATACTTCTACTGGGTAGAAAAGTAAAAATATAATTATTTGATTCCTTTGTCTTGAACATAAAGAATGTGACCAATCATATTCTAATTAAGGTAATTTCTTTTGTTAGGATCCGAGCCCATGACTTCTTTTATTCAATTAATACCTGCCATAAAGGCAAAAGATAACAGTAAGTAAGTGATATTTAATTTGCTAAATTTGTTGTTGACCTCTTTACACCTTCTGAATACAAATGGCAACAATTGGGGGCGACATTTCACATTCTTTTGTCTGGATATTAAGCAGAATAACTGGAAAATGTTTGTTTAGAAACGCCCCTGTAAATGTTTGTCATTTGTAGGTTTATGAAGCTTAAGTAATTGGAATCATGTTTTATTTATCTAAATATTTATTAGTCAAATTGGCAAGACATGTTTTAAATGAAATAATTAAGATCAGAGAAATGTACTTGATTGATTGATTGATTCCCCTTGAACCCTATGATGAGTTGTCCTATGTGTCATCAAAACAAGTAGTTTTTTTTGTCCTAAATATGTCAGCAAAAGATTTAAAGGGAATCGTGATATAAGTTAAGATTTACCTTTGAACAAATAGTCGTATTCGTCATCCTTAGAACTCATCTTGATTAATAATTGTTCCTCTAGTCTAGTTAGTCTCTTATTAGGTACTTATTCCAACAACAAAAATAATCGGTAAACTATTGCATATCACCTAAAAATACCGCCCTAAACAGCCAGATTCAATAATCACAGACACATTCCGCGGAAAATCCGTTTAAATTACTTAAAGATGCCGCGGAAATACACGGATTTTCAACGGGAATTTCCTTTATAAAATAACAAAATGGCGTAGATTCGTAGGATCTCTTTATTTTTGTCCCGTCGCCTTCGAACGCCCCTTCCTGAACTGTCAAAGTGACAGCAACAACAACAAGAACTGGTCCAATGTTTATCGTTGCCTCTCTCTTTAATTACCGTAATAAGAGGAAGAAGGAGAATCGATAATAAGATTCTAGGGCATAACGGAACAAACCAAGCGAGTGCGCGCGCGTCATTTTTGTCAAAATGACACGTTTGCCATTGACGTCATCAAGAACATTAGTTATTTACAAGTACTACCAGTGGCGTAACACCATTAAATTAATATAAATTATTATGATTATCACTTGGAAATTGAGAATTAGACAGAGTTTCACTGTTTATTTATTCAAGATGATTCCCATTCGCATTCATATTGAATATACCTTATGTCAGAAGGACTGTGTTATTTTATATAATATATTATATCAGAATATTGCGTCATTACTGAAAACAAAATGGCGACAGCTTTTCTAATTGTTGACAGATGGCGCTTATTAGTTATATTAATTAGGGGTTTTTTTATTTAGTTTTAGGTTCGATTATAGAATCAAATAATTCTATGGTTTACTTTATGTACAATGAAGACATTATAAAGCAGTAAGGGTGGAAACTGCATTGATATTAATAATATCAAACTCTTAGAGAACTTACATTTGTTCCATTGACCAAACTTATAAACGAGTGTATTTCTAACAGTATCGTTTTGCGAGCCAGTGTATTCTTAATTAGGTCACGTTTTTAAACGCTTCCATTTAAATTTCGCGGCACTCATCCGCCATCTTGGAAATCAACACTGTCATCGTTCGGCTTAGGTTTGTTTACCTGCCTCCATACGACACGCCTAATTTATTAATTTTTTCTTTTATATTAATTATTTATTCATTCCATGAAGCACAAACCCAAAACATAAAAAAAGGGAAATTAACGTGGCAACAACGGGTTTAGGCAACACAAAGACATTGCGAGTAGCCAATAACAAGCAAATGGAAGAAATTACTTTTTTGCAGTGTTGCCAACTGGGTGTATTTTTCACCAAACTTGGAGAAGTTTAGTGTTTGTTAAGAAACTTTTTTCTAATTAGTTGTCTTTTTCCAAAATCCAATTACTGTTGGAAAATCTTAGAAGAAAAGTTTGTATAGTTTTACATCAAAAGGTTATGAAGTATGTAGAGGCAAATCCAACTGTTTAAAGGGAAAAACCCTTCTCTCTGAAAGTCTAATGGGGATTGTAGGATTCTATTTGTATAGGCGTCGTCCTTGTCACTCTTATGCAATTTTAAGTCGACTAAAGAAAGACAAGATCGGTATAAATCGAATTTTAGAATACATAAACAGAATACCAGAGCTGATTATTTTGAAAAAGATAGTCCGGTAAGACAGAAGGGGGGGACGGAATTTTTATGTCTGTGTTTGATTATTATCTTGTTAATTACTTTATAATTATTTTGGCCTCCTTATTAGTCCTATAGATTCAAAGCAATTTTAAATAAAATCATTGGATAACATATTGCAGGAAAGTTCAGTGGGTCAATGCGAGCTTGCTGATTGGTTCAAATTTGCTAAGTAACCTCCCGTCCACTGACCTGGAGAGTTTTGAGGTTAAGTTTTGGGAATTCTGACATTTCATAGTTGGCAACACTGCTTACTTGTGTCATTTTCTTTTTCTAGTTTGAGGTTATGATCTGTGACGTCATGGTGACATAATTACCTGAATAAAAACAATTAATATATTTAATCCTATTTCGTGAAAAATCACCTGGGTTCCCTTGTTCCCACCTGATTTGCAACAATGATCAAGTAAGTACCAAAAAATCTGAATTGTCAAAACCGCTTGGCTCTCCTTAAACGAGAAAAATGTCCTTTTTGCACCAAAACCTTATAAAATCGTAAATATTTATATAAATCCAACCTTACAACGGACTAATAGATAATTTAGATTTGCAGTGAAAGCAGGCCTGGCCGCTACAGCAGTTTATTACATAAAAGAACAAGGGATATTCAAGAACAGTGATGAAGCGATAGCCAGTGCCCAAAGGCTTAAAACTGCTGTGAATCCTTACATTAGCGAAATCAAGTCACAAATACCAGTGGAGGTTTGTCCTTACATTACAATAAATTAAACATATTTAATAAATTATTAATATTTTAGCTTCCTGAGGTACCACATACAGAAAATGTTGGTCAGCTCGCCAAAGAGTACTGGAACTGTGGAGTGAGGGCCACATTTGCATTTCTCATAAAATTGCCTGATTATACAAAAGAATATGCTAGCAAAGGGGCGGAAAGTCTTATGGAAAATCAAGAAATTAGGAATTTTATTGAGTCGTTTACCAGCGAGAAGCCTGTAGCAAAGTAGACGTGTATATTAAATTTAGTTCAAATTAATAAATTGTGTCACTTTATGGTTGCTATTTGAATGAAAAATCAATAAACTGGGTGAATATTTTAATTTTATTTCAATCAATAAAACAGGTGAATGTTTTAATTGAACCCTAAGTCGGACTTTCGTCTCTGTCCTTTATCACTCTGAGTGCTAAATAAGGATGGAGATATATAACCTCTACATAAATCAATAAACCAGGCTGTATGTTGGGCTGGATACATAACCTGTCTGTGCTGTGCATTTTTCATTGTTTTCAAATGGAAAATTAAGGGATTTTTCAGTAAATATGGCCAAAAACAACAATTCGGTCCTTTTGGGGTACGAAGACGAGGCGATTAACGAGAAACACGTGGGTCAAATTGATTTTTCCGTTAATAAAATCGGCGGGGAACCTGTAAGTTTTAACTTATTTTTATTTAAAAAAAAAACGCGTTTTACTAAAAAAAGTTTATTTGTTAAGTGATTTATTGTTTTAAATAAAAAAAAAAAATTAATTTGGAGGAGCTGGGATTTGAACCCAGGACTTTCCGCATGCGAAGCGGACACTCTACCACTGAGTTACACCCCCGATGAGAGTGAGAACCGAAAAACTGGTTCTTACGTTTAGAGTGTATAACTTTTAGAATATTATAATTACTAATAATAAATATCTAAATGTGTATATTTATCAATATTTAAAAAACAAACGCTGATTGTAATTATTATATAGCGTAAATACAAGGTGATACAAATGTGAGAGAGGAAAATGGGGAGGTGTGGTGCCTATATGACACTTGTTGCCATGACAACCACAAATAAATAAACAATACAAACATGTTTATTCTTTTTTTTGTAACAAGGATGACAAAGATAGCAATAAAGACCTATGGTTGTTTGACATAACTAATTCAATCAAATAATTTGAATATTGGCGCCAATTAGGTTTTTCAACTATTTTAAGGATTTCTATGAGCATGATATCCTGAAATCGGATAGAGTACTTGACTGCAACCTATGTAAACTTCCCACCCGTCTAGTCGTTCAGATTTACGCCCCGTTAGAAAACTCAAAAGACCACAGAACTTTATATTTATTTGCCTGTATAAATCCCCATTGTTGGAACAAAAGTGAAAGGTATATAAAACTTTTATACTTATCAAAAAATGTGTAATGGTGAATGAATATTTTAGCTGGCACTGTTTAAGAATTCAGCAAAAAAATGCTGTTTCTAGTGAACCGACTGAGGCTCCCAAAATGAAATCTTTTGACTGGTGTGAAGACGCTGAGGAATGGGGAGACAGCGAAGATGAAAAAAAAATGAATTTAGGTACTAATTAATAACGATTTCTCCATGGTACTATCAAGAATACTGTGTTGTTTTAGATGAAGAAAACTGTAATATAATAAAGAACAACAACGAAAAGTTGTCAGAAGATGAGGAAAGTAGCAGCTTTGAAGACTCTTTGAGATCGGGCCTGGTGAATTTGTCAATGGATGATAAAAACGCTAATAATGGAGCGCAAGGTAAGTTAATTCAAATATGCTTTATTGTTTGAACAAAATATTGTTATAAACAAAGCTTCACCTAATCCTAAAGAGGCAGAGTTACAAGGTTAAAATTATGTTTAAAAATACAAGTTACAATGACGAATCAAAGTTAAACAGTTAAAATTTAATTTTTTTTTGACTTAATAAAATCAACTATATCTAACTTTTCTTAACTAAGTACAGTTCACATTTAGGGATAAAAAAAAAGAAAAACATTTAAAACAAACAGTTTAGGAAAAGAGCTAGGTCTCCCTTAATTAATTAAAATCTGATTGTGGTTGAAATATTCAGCCACAGAGTAATAAGCTTGACCACTCAGAAATCTCCTCAAGAGAAACTTAAATTTGATGAGAGATTTTGCCCCTCTAATGTCCTCTGGTAGGTGGTTAAAGATTTTTATACCTTCATAAAAAATTGATCTCTTTACCAAGGCAGATGTTGGAAAGGGAAGCCAAGCAAATTATTCCGCTGGCGGGTGACATATTGTGGATTCTGTAGGACAAACCTGTATTGATGGGAGAAAATAAGGCATGCCACCTTCTGTATGTATAGGCAGTAGATTGTAAGAATGCCCTCCCTGATAAAATATGGTCGGCATGATTCCCTAGGTGATATCCCGCATATATAACGCACAGCACGTTTCTGTAGAACAAACAACATCTGTAGAAGATAGTTGCTTGCACTACCCCAAAAGCAGAAACCATACCTGAGATGGGACTCAATCAGGGAAAAGTACACGGCTCTCCCAATCCCCATGCCAAGCTTCCGACAGGCCGCCCTAACAGCAAAACAACCCGCAGAAACCCTATTGCTGATGAGACTCCGTATATGGTCCTCAAACTTAAATTCCTTGTCAATCACCAGACCCAAAAACTTATTGTTAGAATAAGGCGGGACAGGGCAGTTAGCAATAAGAATATTATCAAGACTACGGTTATTTGTAAAACAAATTAGTTTGGTCTTCTCTGGATTTAATGATAGTAAATTTGCCCTGAACCACTCATATATAAGTTGAAGATCAGCCAACATGGCTATTCTCAAAGAGTCGGTATCATACCCATGCCAGAGAACGGTGGTGTCGTCAGCAAAGAGCGTGAATTTTCCCTGGATATTAAGTCGGATGAGGTCATTAATATATAGGAGAAAAAGTATTGGTCCCAGTACCGACCCCTGAGGTACTCCCCAGGCAACAGATTGATATTCAGAATACTCCGACCCCACACACACTCTCTGACGACGACCCTTTAGATATGAACAAAACCAACTCGCCGCCAAGCCCCTAAAACCATAGTGGAAGAGCTTCTGCAGCAGAACCTCGTGACTGACGCAGTCGAAGGCTTTCGACAAGTCACAAAACACAGCAGCGGAAACTCCACCACCGTTAATCTGACAGTAGACATCACTCATCAAGTTAAACATTGCGTAATTTGTGTTTTTATTTTTTTGAAAGCCAAACTGAGAACCACTAAGAATAATCTTTGATTTTAAATAAGACATCACACGTTTTTTAACCAATTTTTCAATAATCTTTGAAAGTGTGGACAGAAGGGATATTGGTCTAAAGTTTGATGGTTCAGCGAGGCTGCCCGTCTTATGAATTGGGATAACCTTAGCAGATTTTAGGCAAGCGGGAAAGGTGCCCATAACCCATGATGCATTTATAGCTTCAACAAGGACACTCAGAGAGATGTCCGGCATGTTCAGGAGTATTTTGGCAGATAGGCCATCCTCTCCGGCTGAGTTTTTGTTTTTTATAGAAGTTAATACCTGCTTAAGCTCAACCAAGTCTGTAGCTATAAAGAAAAATGATCCTTGAATACTGGTGCTTGATAAATAAGTAAGTGGATCTGTTGTTGGGAAACCCAAATCTTTATGGATTTTATCAGCAATTCCAATAAAAAAGTCATTTATATGACTAGCAGAACATTTAGGGACTGCCATGGAATAATTGCTGTATGATTGACGGATATCATTAACAATCTTCCAGCATTCTTTAGACTTGTTTGTGGCCTTATTTAGACAATTTGAGTAGAAGGATCTTTTGGCGATTTTTATTAGTCGCCGATACAAAGACCTATAAGAGTTAAAATATAGATGAAAAGCCGGGCAATTCGTGAACTTTCTTAATGTGTGAAGGGATCTCAAATTTCTACATGAAGTTTTAAGTCCCCTAGTTAACCATGACGTCTTGTTCTTTTTTGGTCTAATTTTCACCATGGGAAAAGAGACATCAAAGAGGGTTATCAATTTCCGGTGGAAACACGACAATGGATCAGTCGAATTCAACACGCTTTCCCATCGAGCAGCCATACACGAGTCATGGAATCTGTCGAAGTAGCGCCTGCTGAAAATTCGACCATAGGAGCACCCAGCAGTTTTGGGGCATTTCCCTTCACTGATTTCACAGATCACTGCCTCGTGGTCCGACATGCCAGAATTCACAACAGTGCAATCCACCATATGTTCGGGATAATTAGTGCAAACATAGTCAATGGTGCTGGACGAGAACGAGACCTAACATGCATTTGAAGGTTAAATGAACTGAGTAAATTACGGAGGGTCAGTGTTGCAATAGATTTCTCATTATAATTCACATTGAAATCACCCGCCAACAGTATGGATGATGAACATGGGATCATAAGCAGGAGACTTTCCAAGCATAAGCAGAATTCAGAGCTATCAGATAATGGTGACCGATAAATACAAATAATGTATAGGTTTAAATCCTTACAAAAAGATGCAGCAAATTCAAAAACAGATTCCTTTAGAAGATGGTTAAATTTATCAATCTTTTGAAAAGTGCTTTCCCGTTAAAAAACTTTTGCCAGCTAAGATCATACATCCTCCATGAGATTAATTCAGTTCTACAAAGGCTAGAAATCACTACATAGTTACTAATGTACATCATTTCGTTCACTTTAAGCTAATGTTCTGTGAGGAGGATAATATTAGGTTCCTTTAGTTCATTCAAAAGTAGAGAAAGTTCACCAGCTGTTTAGGAGAAGGTGAGAGCAGAGGTATGAAGATGGCTGTAGGTGCACCTTGAATGCATTTGTGGAGTGTCAGGTTATGGGATGCAATAATGTTATTAAATGTAGGACGATTAGGTAATGGCATTGGGCCAATCAATGCAAGATTCGTATGCTCAAATAGTCTTATTTTTTCCTTAATGCCGCATTCATCTAGCTCTTTGCAGCTTATAGAAGCTTGTGAACAAGTAAACAAAAATACATAGTCGTCTTTGGTAAACCGACGGCAATAGGGTAAACTGCTGTCTAGCATGTCTTCAATAGTGATTTTTTCGATATTTTGGCTGTTTATATCGTATTTACCCTTGGTGAGCCGTTTTAAAAGTGGAAGATAACCCTGAACATACGAACCCGTAACAAGTATCTTCTTTCCTACCAGAGATCCCACCAAGTTCCTGCTGGAAGCTTTGTCAGTGATTGTGTTTTTGCCTGACGGTTTCGGGGCGTCCAGTTTAGAGACTTGACAGATATTGTTGAGGTTCGAGAAACGCTGACGTAACTGTGAGACCTCTATTACATAAGATTCATTGTTCTTTTCTAAAACTTCAATGGTAGTAATCATCTTTCTATTTATTTCAGTCATTTCTTCTATCGATTTTTTTAGGTTTTCTTCCGTCACTTACAAAAAACTTTGAAGTTTGTCCTTTAGTTCTACTTCCTGAGACTTAAGAAGTGAAATTTCGTTGTATAGTTTCTCAATTGTGTTTTTATTATCGTTATTATGATGATTTGAGTTGGATAATACAGGCCTTTTGAAGCTAAGTTCGTCTGCGAGTGTTAGTGGGGGAGTATCAGGATCATCAGTTTGAACTTCTGTTTCTGTGTATGACTTAAAAACGGTCTCGAGTTCCCAAAGAACATGCTCTAACTTTCTCCGATTGGGAACTTTTTGAAATTTTACCCACAATTAATGTTTGAGTTGAAGTGGAATTACTATTTGCTAACGTTCGGGTTTCGCACTCCTCATAAGTTTTATCCTCGTACTTTTTAATTAACACTTCTTTTTCTTCTAATTGGTTTTGTAATTCCAGAACTTTAGCTTTTAAAGATTCAAGGTCATTCCGAAACTTTGACTCCATCTCAGTTGACTCATCTTCCAATACGGCAGAGTTGCGCTTTAACCGCGTAATGTAATTGTTTTTATGCTCCAGTTCAGCTTGTAGATTTTGTACCATTCCCAGAAAGGTTCTAGAGTCATAATCATTTTCTGTTTAGGAGATTTTAATATTAATCTTTTAAATTTTAATAATCCCCTTACATCATTATTTGAAAATTATAATCTCACTCAAGTAATTGAAGACCCAACCAGAGTCTCAGCTACTTGCAGCACTCTTCTTGATGCAATATTTGTGTCTAATGTGTCTCTGATACATAATAAAGGGGTCATTTGCGCAGACAACGTCTCAGATCACAACTTGGTTTTCTGTGAACTAAATTTAAACAGGGTACCCATAGTTCCTAAACTAATTGAGTACAGGTGCTTTAAAAATTTTAATAACCAACTTTTTTTGCAGGATTTATATTTCCTACCATGGGATAGCATTTTATATCAAAATAATATCGATAGTAAGCTAGTAATTTTTAATAATTTAATTCAAACACTTTTTAATAAACATGCTCCTTTTAAAAAAGCAAGAATTACTAAACCTAAAGCTCCTTGGCTAACATCTGAGGTACTTCTTTTCCAAAAACAACGCAATGAGGCATTAAGGAAATTCAAGGCAACAAGGGATATACAAGATTGGGAGAATTATAAATTTCTGAGAAATCATACTCTGGCTACAATGAGAAGAGAAAAAAAGAAGCACCTTAATCTGTTGAGTAACGAAAAAAATAAACGTCAGCTTTGGTCGTCATTAAAAAAGTTTAACATTTGTAGAGATAAAAATAATACCAATATTCCGGAACACCTGTCTGATCCAAATCAAATTACTATCTTTTTTTCTTAATTTCTTCAAAATTCTGCGAATTGTGATGAACAAGTTCAGTGTTATAATAATGGTGTATTTGATAATAGCCTGCATTTCACACTTAATCTTGCAACTGTTGAAGATGTAAGTAGAATTTTAAATAGTATTAAGTCTAATGCGACTGGTGGGGATCAGATTTCACCAAAAATGTTAAGGTATTGTAGCCCCTTTATTGATAAGTACGCCACATAATAAATTGTTGTATAGAAGCTCACTATTTCCCCGATCAATGGATAATTTCGATTGGTAAACCCTTATCAAAAGTTGCTAGCCCAGAAAATTATAACGACTTGCGCGTTATAAGTATACTTCCAGTACTTTCAAAAATATTTGAAAAGGTACTTTACCATCAGATGGTTTGTTATTTGTTTGTTGTATAGATAATGACATTATTCCGGCTACGCAATGTGGCTTTAGGGAGAACTTTGGTACCTCTGTAGCTCTACTAAACGTACTGGATGATATAATGGACGCTATTGATAAGCAACAGATTGCTGTTCTGGTGCTTTTAGATTTCTCTAAGGCGTTTGATACAATAAATCATGCCCTTTTACTAGCTAAGCTTAAATATTATGGCTTTTCAATTGAGTCTATACAGTTAATTGAGTCTTATTTGAATAATAGATTTCAGACAATATTTACAAATAATTCTTATTCTAATCAGGCTCACATTTTGTCTGGAGTGCCCCAGGGTTCTGTCCTGGGACCTCTGCTTTTCCTTGTATGTACAGCAGACATTCTTAAGTCCTTAAAAGTTTGTAAGGTGCAAGCGTTTGCTGATGATACGCAGATATATACAACTTTCAAACCTGATAATCTTAAAGAAGCGGAGATTGGTATAAACAATGACTTAAATATAATAAATCAATTATCTAAAAAACATAATTTAAAATTAAATTCCTCAAAGTCTTGTTTTATGGTTTTTGGAAATACAAATTACAAATATTAAAAGTGTAATAAATGTTCATGTGGAGGGCTCTAAGCTTTCGGTTGTTGAAACTGCCAAAAATTTAGGCATTGTGATGGACAGTAAGTTGAGATTCAGGGAGCATGTTAAAAAAATTGTTCAAAAATCGTTTGCAGCTTTAAAACTCTTATAGAGTAATAGAGATATTCTTAATCTAAGTCTTAAACGCAGCCTATGTGAGGCCATGGTGCTCTCTAATTTTAACTACTGTGATTATGTTTATGGTTCTTGCTTAGATAATGATTGTAAAATGCGCATACAAAAAATTCAAAATGCCTGTATCAGATTGGTTTATGGCTTACGTAAGTATGATCATATTTCGAAATATTATAAAACAATTAACTGGCTTAAAATGGACAATCGTAGAATTCTTAATTTTTCCACTTTTTTGATAAAAATCATTAGCAGCCCAAAGGCACTAGCGACTATAAGGAATAGATTGTTGTTTAGAGCAAATGTACACGGGGTAAATGTTAGAGCTAGAGATAAGTTAACCATGCCGGTCCATGGGAGTGCTATGTTTCAGCGATCGTTTTCTGACAATGCTGTTCAGTGCTACAATAAAATACCTGCAGAATTTGTTGACCTTCGTGCAGATAAATTTAGGAGGAAATATAAAATTGTTCTTATGAATATTCAAAACAATTCTCTTACTATTTAATATGTATCAAATTTGCTGTTTTTTATAGAAGAAGAAAACTTTTTTTGTGTTATATTATAATTGGGAATATTTCTTTACATATAACATGTTGTTATAATGTTGGTTTATATACTTCAAATACATCCTGATCTGGTTCAGTGGAGTAGCTATATAAAGCTAGACTGCGCCAGGTTCAGGTACTTTGTTTTTTTTTTTGTATCAAGTTTGTAATGAATTTGAATAATAAAAGACATTTATTATTATTATTATTATAATCTTCGTCACTAGTTCTAGATGCCAGATCTCTGCACTCAGTGGAACAGTAGATTAAGTTGTCATTTAAAATTTCGTAGTGTTTAGTTCTTTTCATGCAACTAGGATGGCAGTTTGTTGCAAACTATGCATATCCAATTGGCGTTATATTTCCTACAACATTTGAAAACATCTGCTATTGTAGGAAAAAGGACAAAAAGTCTTTAAAATAGTGAGCAAAATCCGCTCCACTAATATTTAATCGGACTAGAATATCGTAGTATTTCGTCAGTACAAAAGAAATTCCAATGTTTTGCATTTGAACAATGGGTGTTTATTTTTGTAGTGTCACATATATTTTTGTATTTTGTTGATTTTAGGTAATACAATCTTCAGTAGCACTCAGGAACAAAGACAGGGAGAATACCGTACTTTGAAACACACAATTTAACATAAAATTCAACATTCCAGATTTACTTTAACTTATATAAAAAACGCTTTAAGAGCGGATCGACGTGATACTCGACGTGACGAAAAATGAAGATAGAAACACATTTATAATCACAATCATTTTATTCTTAACTAACAATAATCAACTGGTCACAATAATTAAACAAACTAATACACAGCCGCAATATAATTGGTAAAAAAAATATATAACAAAAAACAACAATTTTTTAATTTATCAAGAATCCCTTTTGTCCAGTCTAAGCAAGAAATGTGAAACATTTTCATATACAACAAATGTGATCATTGTGGCAGGTATCACCCTAATCAAGTTCGCTTTCAACCCTTTATAAAACCCCTTCCATCCCTCATATTTTGAAATTTTTAGTACACAATCAGTGGCGTTATCGTAGCAATAGTGTTGATTTTGAAGCCGAGCCCTCACTACTTGATAGGGATAAGTCGCTAGAACTGCTATTAATTTAGAACTGGCTGAAAATGTTAGATATTCCAAAGTGCCTATAAAAAAAATAATAATTTTTATAATTTAAATTGTGTTTAATATATCATGCCTTACCAAGCTTTTTACTGATAGGTAAGCCATAATAATGTTGATACTGGTTTTTCATCTCTTCATAAACCATGAACTGTACAGCCCCATGGGACACCCCAAAAATCCCTGGCACTAGTCCTTTGTAATAACCCAGTACACCTTCGTTTTTGTATATTTTTTTTAAACAATCCAACATTCCAGTATATGTTTGTTGGGGCTTTAAGTGTACATCAGACTCACTAAATTGCAAGCATAACCTTAAAAATAATAGTTTATTTTACACCATTAAGGTCTAAATAGCGATATTGGTGCATCATAAGTTCATGCCTGATGAACTTCATCCTTTAATTTACTACAGTTTTTCCCTGTATTCATCTGTAGCTTATAGTACTCATGAAATTATCCCCTACCTTGTTTTTACCACCCAAAGTGGATTAGTTATAAGTAAAGTGGCTAATCCAGCTTGTGCTGCCGCTAATAAGTGCGTTCCAGGACCAAGTGCGGTATTAACGTTTCCATCCTGTAAAAACTTCTTTAGTCCACTATAAAAGAAGAAGTAAAGTCCCCAAGAAGAGCCTGCACCGCACACATTGGGCAACACTCCCTTGTATAATCCCCGGAAGCCCTCCTTGACGTAAATCGTGGAAAAAGCGTTCCATACTCCAGTATACTTGGGGGTGTTGTGTATCCCATCGTGAACCGCGAACCGGATTTTCACGACATCGAGGGGATGCAATACGAGGGTGGCGGTTACCCCCGCGGTGGTTCCGGCGACAAGTGGTTCATATTTGACCAGGTCCAGTAGCGAATATTGTTTCTTTTTTAATAATTGTGATTCGGGACTTACGGCACTCATGGCTGATAAGTTAAAAATCGCGAAAACCGCTGCATGTTATCAATTATTCAATATTTTGTAACCGATTACACCATTTGTTATTGATAAATGTTTGTGAGGTTATGTCTTATCGTCATGTCAATATTTGATAGGTTCATCGACGTTGCCAGATTTTGTCTGAAATCATCGGGGTTCTATAAATTGAATTATTGATAAATGCTTCTGAGGTAATGTCTTATCTTCATATGTGTAAAGTGAGCAATGTTGCCACATTTTATTGAAAATTATCAGGTTTCGACGTAATTTAATTACTGCTATATGTTTGTGAGGTTTTCTCTTACCATTAACTCTTTAAACAGGTTTTTTAATTTCATCTAATCACATCATCTGCTGAATCTTAACCAAACTTGACAACGTGGGTATCCGTGCTATGTTAAGTGGCTTTTAGACCGAGCGGCTGTGATACTAATACAGTGTTTTCTTTTGTACGCTTATGACTTTGCACGGGAAGTTTAGTTATTTCTTTCATAGGTCTTAACGCAAAGTCACCAGATCTTCGTATTTTTTATAAATTGTTCATCAATCGGCTGGTAAAACTCAAAAAAATCACCAGATTGATGAAATTTGACAAAATCCGACAACACTGTTGTTATTCTAATTTAAACTTACGTCAACATGACATAAAGTCTGTCATCTGTCAACAGCATTTATGACAGCAACTTCTAAGGCGCAATGAATTTTTATTTGAACGTACGTCAATATGACATAAGATCTGTCAAATGTCACTCGCATTTATGGTAGCAAGTTATGGGAAAAATATTGGAACGCGTTTTTTAACCTTAGACTCTCAATGCACTAGAGTACTCGTAAATATAAAAGAAGCAAAAAAGAAAAATTTCATTGGCGTTTACGTGGGGCTATGGCCCATCTTCAATTTCCGATGGCCAATGTATATGCAAATTTCCCGGCTCCTTCGCCATTTTTAATGGGTGAAATATTTACAAACCTGAAAGATGTTAAAGGTCCTGGAAAGCTCCATACGATAGTGATGCAATGTTGTCGGATTCTATTGAAAATCAAAAGGTTTCAAAATGATTGCATCACAATATACCCTCTTTAAACAGGTTTTTTAATTTCACCTAATCATATCATCTGCTAAATCTTAACCAAACTTGACAACGTTGGTATCCGTGCTATGTTAAGTGGCTTTTAGACCGAGCGGCTGTGATACTGATACAGTGTTTTCTTTTGTACGCTTATGACTTCGCACGGGAAATTTAGTTATTTCTTTCATAGGTCTTGACGCAAACTCACCAGATCTTCGTATTTTTTATAAATTGTTCATCAATCGGCAGGTAAAACTCAAAAAAATCACCAGATTCATGAAATTTGACGAAATCCGACAACACTGTTGTTATTCTAATTTAAACTTACGTCAACATGACATAAAGTCTGTCATCTGTCAACAGCATTTATGACAGCAACTTCTAAGGCGCAATGAATTTTTATTTGAACGTACGTCAATATGACAGAAGATCTGTCAAATGTCACTCGAATTTATGGTAGCAAGTTATGAGAAAAATATTGGAACGCGTTTTTTAACCTTAGACTCTCAATGCACTAGAGTACTCGTAAATATAAAAGAAGCAAAAAAGAAAAATTTCATTGGCGTTTACGTGGGGCTATGGCCCATCTTCAATTTCCGATGGCCAATGTATATGCAAATTTCCCGGCTCCTTCGCCATTTTTTAATGGGTGAAATATTTACAAACCTGAAAGATGTTAAAGGTCCTGGAAAGCTCCATACGATAGTGATGCAGTGTTGCCAGATGGCGAATAAATCTATAGAACAACAAAGTTGTCAAGGTTTATTCCAAATAAAAAAAGGATTAGAATTTCGGAAATGTTAGTAGGCATGACAACATTGCCTACGCTTTATAAATCATTCCACAGCAGCATCTTTTTTTATTTTGATAAAGTACTGGATCTCTTTGCGACGTTGCCAGATGGGACTAATAAAACTGAGCTTTTTGTATATCTTTAGAAAAATTCTAGTTTCTGCATATGTTGGATTAACTTAACCTTGTTATTCACTAGGGCAACATTGTATTAATTTTGTGATGTAGCTATTCCACAGCCGCCTAAAATCCATAATCCCTTGTTATTGCGACGTTGCCAACTAGGACTAATAAAACCTAATTTTTTCTTTTGTAAATTTTTGATTTTGCACATGAAATGTAGTTATTCATTCCATAAGTATTATGCTACTCACTATATAGATCTTCATATTTTTTAAAAAGTTCAATCGGCAGAAAAAACTCACCGGATTGCTGAAATTTCGCTAAACTTGACAACACTGCTACACACTTGATTTGAAGTTACGTCAACATGACATAAAATATTGACAGTCTGTCAGCTGTCAATGGCACTCATGGCAGCAAGTTATGAGTAAACTTTTGGAACTCGTTACGCATTTATCGCCTCAGACTGTGAATGTACTAGACTAAATTTGAAATAAGCTAAAAAAAATACTTTTCATTGATGTTAAGGTGTGGCATCAATGGCCCATTTTCAACCTTCGATGGGGTTAGTAGTAACGGCAACATCGTCTCATCATTTAAATTAATCCAAACCCCTCCGGATTTTTATGTCTGTCATGTTGTTGCGACGTTGCCAGCTGGGATTAATAAAACTAAATTTTCTGGTTATTTTTGGAACACTTTTAGTAAGTCTCTGCACATTTTGGATTAATTTTACCAAGCTACGGTAATATTGTATTAATTTTGTCATGTAAACTATTCCACAACCGTGTAAAATTTACATGAGTGCCTGTACATGCGACGTTGCCAGCAGTCGTGACTGTGGCTATTCATGCCACAAGTTTTAAGCTTAACAGAAAGTCACCAGATCTTTTTAAAAAAGTTCAATCGTCAGCTAAACTCAAAAAATCATCAGATCAGTGACATTTCACAATACCCGACAACACTGCCCTAGACTGATTTGACGTTGACATAAGGTCTGACAGCTGTCATGTACGGCAACAATTTATGAGTAAACTATTGGAACGCGCTGAATAATTTTGATAGTAGAGTATGAATGCGCTAGAGTAACTTTGAAATAAATTTATTGATGTTCAGGTGGGGCAATGGCCCGTCTCCACCCCCCGATGGCGACCGCTGAAATAGAAGGTGACGAGGACGGGGTGGTATCGGTGGAAAGTCCCACAACCCCGAAAAATAATTTACAGGCTCTCCTGCACGGTGGGAACAACGATTCGGACAACGTTCCTTTAAACACACCGTTCGTATCGTTCTTTATGAGTGTCTATCCTGAAGAGGAGGTATAAGAATAATAGTTTCATAATTTAATTTCCGTGGTCTATACTTGGGGCTTTTAGGAGAGTAGTGCGCAATGTTCTGTATTGGACAATCACGTGAAGGAACTGTTGAGCGACTATCAAAGAAAAGACGCGGAATTTTCGCCTTTTAGGCAAGAGGGAGGGATGGGGAGAGGCTCAGGGGCTGTCGAGGACATGGGCACGGAGGAGTACGAAAAAAGTCGCCCTCTGCACGGTGACAAAATGTTCCATCACTTTTTAACGAAAGTCAAAGCTAACCCAGAGCAAATACTCCGGTAATAAATTCTAATTTTTTCGCTCATTATTGCTATTTGAAATATTTCAATTTTTATAGATACCATCGTAAAGGGACACCTCTTCTGCTCTACCCTCTTCAAGAGCCAATAAGGCGTTGCAGATATTGCCAGGGGGAGTTGGTATTCGAGTTTCAACTGATACCAACGATTATTCCTAAACTGCGTTTAGAATGTGATACTGCCGACGTCAATAGGATGGATTTTGGCACAGTGCTAGTGTACACATGTGAAAGTAGCTGCTGGGGTCCCCAGGATAGTTGGAAAGAAGAATGTGTTGTGGTGCAAAAGGAGGTTTTGTGAATAAAACCTCGTTTAAAACACAATTTTTGTCAATTATTATTTTGGCAATTGTTAGCTTCTTAGCACCGTAACCAAAGTTGTGAAATGGAGATCAACGAATACATATTATAATTAGAGGTAATGTTAGGTATACTTTGCATGTCTACGATAAATTTTTGACTCATTTATTATACAATGTTTACCAATAGCAATCATTTTACCCTACTTTTATTGAATTATATATAAAATATTCACGTCTTATGTAGCATTAGAAAGGTTTAAATTTTGTAGCAGAAGTGGTAAGGCTTAGGAAGTTAATAATATGTATATCAAGAAGCAAATAAAATCCATCCAAAGAATTTTATGTCTTTTTATTGTATTCCTTGTTTTTGAACACGTGATTGACGTTATTGCAGTTCGATCATGTAAAAAAGGACCTTAACAACAAATGAAAAATGCTATTATAGGTCTGTCAACAGGAAAACGTCATACCTGTCAGTGTTATTAGAGGTAGAAAGGCGGCGTAGGCCTGCTTTTGCCGCTTTTCCGACGTCTAATCCGCTCTCGTGGTTGATCACTTTTAGCATCTTAGAAAAGTACTTAAAAAAAACCTCACATCAGAATGAGTTGAAAATTGGTCAAAGTGTTTCTTATTTTTCTTTAAGTGTTACCGATGGTATTTTATTTACAGTTTATTAAATTTTAAGATAACCAGATCGAATATCACAAAACAAAATAGTGAATCTGAGCGGAATCGAATAAGAAACACTTTGACCAATTTTCAACTCATTCTGATGTGAGGTTTTTTTTAAGTACTTTTCTAAGATGCTTAAAGTGACCAATCACGAGAGCAGATTAGACGTCGGAAAAGCGGCAAATGAGCAGGACTACGCCGCCTTTAGGGTAAAAACACACGAGGCGGTTTGCAAGCGGTTTGCGCCGCGACGGTTGTCGCGCCGTGGTCGAGTTCGGCGCCTCGTTTATGGGACTTGTGAGCTTTGAAACAGACGGCGCCGCCTAATCCCATAAAATGCGGCGTCCGTCGCGCGTACCCTGCTCGATACCATGGGCCGCCGGCACGCCGCTTGGTTTTTATTGCTTTAGCGGCACTACCGCGGCACATCATTTACTTATCTTCTGTGTTGCAAACAACACGTACGGTTTTTTGGTGCGTTTTTTTTTGTGCAGTGTTGAAAATTGTTCATTTATTATGGAAACCAGGGAATTCAACATAGAAAAATTAATTACTGAGGTTCAATTAAGGCCAGCGATTTGGGATATGCGTGATGATAATTATTCAAACAGAATAAAAAAAAAACAGGCATGGGAAGAAGTTACTACAGAATTTCTAAGCGCAGCTGCTTCTGTTGAGGAAAAAAAAATTATAAGTATGTACATATTATATGCTATAAGTAGGTACGTTTATTTTAATAATAATGATATAATATACATATAGTTTATATTGATTCGTTTTGCCACTCTAGTGGATAAATATTAACAAAATAATTTGCAAATTTATCTCGGCCATTTAATGCTCTTGGATTCCCTTTGCTAAATGAATCAACTGTCAAATTGTCATGCGTTGTTCCTGCTTCAATGTTATCGCAACGGTTTCCATCTCTGACTCTTACAAAATTATGAAGAACACAACAGGCTTTAATTATGTCTTCAGCTAGATGAAAAATGCGCCATTTATTAGCCAATATACCAAAAGCACATTCAATGTACCGTCGAGCTCTGGATAATCCATAATTAAAAATTTTTTTGTTGTAAGATAAGTTTGATCCACCATAAGGGCTCAGCAAATTTTCTAATAGAGGAAATGCTTCATCACCTACTATAACAAAAGGATAATCTGTAGTAGCATCTCCTTCTATCACACATTGCAAATAGTACCATCGAAATAATTTTTATAATTATAAAACATAGAACCACTATTAGATGGCTGTATCAGTCTAATGTGTTTGCCATCAATCGCACCTATGCAGTTCGGAAAATTGGAATGTTTCTTGAATCCCTCAGCGATTTCCATCCACTTTTCGGCATTTAAAACTGGAAAAGCCATTTGCCTAACATGCGCCCATAGTGCTTTACAAACTTCTTGAACAATCAAACTTGCTGTAGATTTTCCAATTCTAAATGCATAGAGCAAACCCACAAATGAACAACCAGTTGCTAGGTACCTGAAAAAACATAAAATTTCGTTAATTTTTTTGGTCCTATGCTACAAAAAAAATGGAAAAATGTCAGGGACAGATATTCCAAACACCTTTCTGAAAGTAAAGGCAAATCTGGGCAAGGCCGGAAAGGAAAAACCCCATATATGTTTGCCCAACAGCTCTCATTTTTGTCGGATGTGGTCCAAAGAAGGGCAACAGAGAGTTCGCTCGATGCAACACATGAATTGGCAGCCACAGATGATGAGACTGCAGCCACGCCTCAGGAAGGTACAGATGAAGATGCATCGATAGAGCCACCAGATCAACCAAATACAACCAAGCGGGAATCCCGAAAAAGGCAGCAGCAACAGCATTATGGTGAAGAGCGCATTAAGAAGAAAAAAAATGATTCGGTAGAAACAGTTTTGTGTGAAGCTCTTCAAACACACACCGATATTCAAAAAGGAAAACTGATGAAAGAAAAAGAAAGTGTGGATGATGACAAGCATTTTTTGTTGTCATTGTTGCCATTTTTGAAAAAAAATTCCAGTTGATAACAAGTTGTTGGTCAGAATGGAATTAATGGCTTTATTAAATAGGCATATTTGTCCACCTCCACACCAACATCATGCTACTACATTCTCCGAACCACCTAGTCACTTCCAACCCCACGTTGAACCACCATCATGGTATACACATTCATTGCCTCCACAGAATTCACTACCACAACAACATCAACCAACTTCAACACCACACCTTCAGAATCAGCCAGGGCCTTCTGGGCTACAACGAGTTGCGCCACCCGAATCCCAATTCTCACCATATTCTCTTGATGGTTCAGAGCATATGAGTTTATAGGCATATAAGTTTAATTTAGTTTTTTTTTGTTTGTTTTTGTTTGTGTTTAAATATATTATATCTATATCTAGTTCATTTTTAGGCGTTTTTTTAAGACTTCCATTGAGTTACTACTATTTCGAGTAGATGTGGAGTAGGTAACTAAATTCTCATTAGGCAGGCAAACGGGGTATAACCAATAATTTAATAAAGACAAAAATTGTAGAAATAGGTATAAATTCATCACCTACCTTAAAGTTATCAAAAGCTTTTCTTGCACTGATATGCTATCTCTCATAATGGTATTAGCTTTTGTACATGGCTCTTGTATCAATAAAAGTAACTCCTGGTATGATTCCTTTGACATTCTGGTGAAATTTAAAAAATTTTCCGGATCTTCACAAATCTCCTTATAGATGATATTGAAATATCCCTTCTTGTTTCTTTCCATAACTATGGGATGTATCCATAGCTTACGTTTCGTTCTATTTTTTTTTTTTTTTTTTGGTTTTTTGCGTAATGCCAGTGCCGATGCCGCCAACAAAAATAAAAAATCATCTTCACTGTCGGAGTCCATTTTGCTCACGATAAATAAAAAACTGTAAACTGTACGCAAAGCTTGGCAACATCAAACTGATCTTGTAATTTTTCGTGCCGTTCGTAGTTGCAAAAGCCGTCGCGTGTGTTTTAAGTCGAGCGGCGGTCCACCGGCCGCCGTCGCGGCGCAAACCGCTTGCAAACCGCCTCGTGTGTTTTTACCCTAACTCAAAAAAACTTTCCTTTCACACTTAAAATGTATTAAAAGGAACATACTTAGATATGTTTCAAAATTGTCTGTATTAAGTAACCCCCAGAGCTCTGCCCTATAAAGGTTTAAACTATATCTGTCAATATCTATAATGGCAGATTTTGAGTACTGATTTTGAATAGGATGTTGCCAGACCCAGACGTTCCTATAGTAGTAAAGAAATAATACGCTGTTGTAGATTTCATATTTCACTTTACACAAGACTTATGTTTGCAGTTGGGTTTTTGCAGAGACTTCATTTGTATATATCGATTAAAGGGTATTTCTAAGCGTGAAGCAGTCTAACTCCGATGACAAGTAAGGATTCACCTTTAAACTTGTCAAAAAACCATCAAAACCTTCTAGAACTATCCAGAAATCTCGGATTTTAACAAATAAAATCAATCAATCAATCAATCAATCGGATATATTACATATAAGCTTTTACAAAGTATGTGTAATAAAATCCAATAATTATAATCTATCTCAGTACATTTTAAGGTGCACCTAGGTAACCAAATACCTATATGTGCAAAAAAATCAAAAACAATTTTATAAAAATAAATATTTAAACAAAATATGTCCCATCCACTAACTATTGCAAAGTTTCCATTTAACACCCAATAAATAATTAAACATTAGAAAGCAAAAATCCTTCACGATCATGTATGAATGCCTAAAGCTATGAAATATGAAAATTAATTAACAGTAAGTAGTTTTTTAAATACATGTAAATGATCATAAATGTAATCCCCAGATATTTTACAAAATTTTTTGACAGCTTTTGTATGTCTAATATATGGTGGTAATAAGTTGTACAGTTTGGGTGCGTGGTAAAAAATTGATTTTAATTTCATAGTAGTGGCAACAGTTGGAATTGATAAGTGTCTATTTAGATTTAATCTAGTCTGATACTGATGATTAACAAAGTTCTTAAATTTATTCGACTTGTGAATATATATACAGAGCGACCAACAGTATAATGTGCGTACATCAAAAATATTTCTGGAATAAAGTAATGCAGTAGAAAATCTTTTGTTTTTTTTGAAAATAACTTTTAAAATGTAGTTTTGGGTTACATTTAAAGAAGTCAGTGTGTTTTGGTATATCCCACCCCAAAGAATTAGACCATACCTTAGTAGTGATTCCACAATTGCTTTATAAATCGAAATCAAAAGTTGTTTATTTAATATTTCCCTGAGCACATAAAACTTGTATATTAGTTTTCGAATATTTTTTGATAGTCTAAGGATGTGGTGGTCCCACTTTAAGTGTTTGTCAATATAGATTCCAAGATATTTTGTAGAGTGAACTTCATGAAGTTTATCCATAAGACTATCTATGTAAATACTATTAAATGATGGACGGTTTGCAGCTGTGAGGGAAAATGCTATATAAATAGTTTTAGTGATATTTAATGATAATTTAAATGAGTCTAGCCAGTGTTTTATTTTCTTTATACCGTTTATAGCATGTTCCTTCACCAAATCCCATGTTTCCCCATAGAAAGTTACTGCTGTGTCGTCAGCATAAGAGATAGTACTACCGTTTTGTATTGACATATTGGTTAAGGAATTTACATATGCTACAAATAAAATTGGACCCAGAACAGTCCCCTAAGGGATGCCCATTTTAATTTGAAGGGGTTCACTTATAGTATTTTCAACTTTGACGGATTGCTCTCGATCCATCAAATAATCATCAAAAACGTCTAACACGGTTCCCCTTATCCCATAGGATTCTAGGACTTGGAGCAATTTGTTATGAGGGACCGTGTCGAATGCCTTGGCTAGGTCTAGGAAGACCGTAAGACACTTTCTGCCACCATCCAAATGGTCTGTTATTTGCTCACAAAGCACACAAACTGCATCGGTTGTGCCGAGGCCACTCTGGAAACCAAATTGGTTCTTAGAAATTATATTGTTTTGATTAAAAAATTCCACCAGGCGGTCCTTAAGGCATTTCTCAAAGACTTTAGAAAAAATGTTCATTATACTTATGGGTCTATAATTATTTATATTTGATTTATCACCTGCCTTGTGAATAGGTTTTACTATGGCTTGTTTAAATTTTTTTGGGACCTTTGCAGTTTGAAAAATTAAATTTATAATGTGTGCGAGAGGGGAAGAAATATAGATATGAATATGTTTTATAATATCGGTTGTAATACCATCAATTCCGTGTGCAGAGGAATTTTTTAAAGAAGCAATTTGTTTGATAATTTCATTCTTATTAGTAGGTCTTAGAAACATTGAAGCCTGTGTGGATAGTTTTATTTGCAGGGAATCTGGAGGATTTTTAATTTTATTATACATATTGTAACCGACATCAACAAAATATTTGTTGCAAAAATTTGCCATATCCAACTTATTATTAAAACTAGAATTATTGTTAGTTACGTTAAACTTAAAATCTTGGTTACTGTTTGAATCTGTTACTTCATTTATTATCTTATATATTTTTTTTAGGTCAGTACCACTAGACTCGATTTTGGCTTTGTAATAATCCTGTTTACATTTCTTGATTAACGTGCACAAGGTATTACGGTAACTATTAAAGGCAGTTTTGTTTTCTAAATTGTTATGAATTAGTAGTGTTTTTTTCATTTTGTCCCTCTTTTTGATACTATTAATTATACCAATTGTGATCCATGGTTTTATTTTTTTATACTTATTTTGACATAATTTTTGGGTTTTTGAATGATTTAATGCTTGTGTAATAGTACTGTATAAAATTTCCAATGCTAGTTCTGGATCATCATTGTTAAAAATGCTTTCAAAATTTTGATTATGTATAAAATTTGTTAATATGGTATAATTTATTCTAACTGTATAAGAATTTACCTCCTCCTTGTTTTTTTGCAACCCAACTGTATCAGTAATATGCAACATGGTGGGAAAATGGTCAGTTATGGCAGATTGAATGACAAAGGAAGAACAATTATTCTTAGAACCATTTTTTCTTCTCAAGAATATATGATCCAGACAACTAGATGAGTCAGTTGTAACCCTAGTGGCTGAGTTTATGGTAGAAATAAAACCGAAGTGGTTCAGAATAGCCTGGTATGTAATAATTTCATTATTGTTTTCATCAAGAAGGTTCAAATTTATATCCCCTAACATAATGGCAATCTGACTGGTAAATGAATCTGTAAAGAAAGTTTCGAGATCCGAAAGAAAATTATGTGTATTAGTAGAAGGTGGTCTGTATATACAAGAGAATCTTGAAACCATCAAAACCTTCTAAAACTATCCAGAAATCTCGGGTTTAAACAAATAAAACAAAATTAATAACTTAAAAATCACTATATTATTTGCAAAAAAAGTGTTTACAACTCAAGTACCCGGCACTTAACTTGCGCAAATAAATAAATTATATCTAACATTTTGATACAAAAAAATCAAAAAAGAAAAACAATTTTTTTTTAAGGACACAAACATACACACTCGCGCACAAATTCACCTGAAAAATACTCAGTACCTATTCAGTCTTTAATCGCGTATTTGGGACTCGGATTACAGTTCGTCTTTTAGTTCGTCGTCGTCGCCGCCGGGCGTCGGTGGCGGCGCGCCGCCCGTCGACTGATAAAGTTTCGCGATGATCGGCTGCACCACGTCCTCCAACTCCTTCTTCTGTTTCTTGTACTCGTCCGCCTCCGTGTCCTGATTCTCCTCCAGCCACTTGATTTTCTCGTCGATCGCCTCCTCCATTTTCGTTTTCTCTTCCGCGCTCACTTTCGCACCGAGTTTCTCCTTGTCGGACAGTTGGTTTTTCAACGAGTACGCGTAACTCTCGAGCTCGTTTCTCGCCTCGACTCTCTCTTTTAATTTTTTATCTTCGTCCGCGAACTTTTCCGCGTCCCTGATCATGCGGTCAATGTCGTCGGGCGTAAGACGGTTCTGGTCGTTGGTGATGACGATCTTTTCCCGGTTGCCGGTTCCTTTATCTTCCGCCGATACTTGTAAGATGCCGTTGGCGTCGATTTCGAAAGTTACCTCGATTTGGGGCACTCCCCTGGGTGCCGGTGGGATTCCCGTAAGGTCGAATTTGCCCAGTAAATGATTGTCTTTGGTCATTGGACGTTCGCCTTCGTATACCTGGAATATGTAGATAAATTTTTTTAGTTTAATGTAATGTATGCATTGTTTATCAAACAGTTGTTTATACACTTTGTAAAAGTAGAATCGGTAACAACAACTTTCTTTGAGTTCAATATATGCTCAAAGGCAAAGAGGTGTTTTTTATACAAACATATTTACCAATGCTTTGTTGTTAATTATTGTTTCAAGTTTTTCAGCTATACTGGGCTATTCAAATAGTCAAAAATGCTACAGTATACCGGGTGACTTACAAAAATGTTTCGCCCCTATAACTTTTTAAGTAAAAAAAAAAGAAATTTGGTACATGGGTGATGATCCCAACTTTCTTATTTTAAATGGGAGTCAGCCCTCAACTTTTTTAACATATTTTGATAAGAAATTATAATCTAAGAAAAATGACCCCCATATGTCAACTTTTGACATCTAACCTTTAAATTATTGAATTTTTTAAATTTGAATCTAGAATGCCATGAATATTTTAAAATCGTTAGTTTTACATCAAGTAGTCCTAGAAAAATATAATTGATTCTCACAGCTTTCCTATACGCGTCTAAAGTTTGCAAAATCGTATTTTCGGCTATAACTCATTTTTTTCAAATGGAACCAGGGTGGCTCATTACCACAATTAAAAAATGTATTTTTTTACAAATAATTTGATACCAGACGATCGATATTTGGTATAAGTCTGAATTTTCAAAAAAAACAGATAATCTACTTGATGACACCCAGTAGATTATCTGTTGTGATATAAAATCAGTGATGTAAAACTGATATCTGTTTAATACAATCAAAATATGTGAAATTTAAAAAAATCTGTATCTTAAAATGGCAATTAATAAGAAATCTATTAAATATTTATTTTAAATAAAAATGCTTTTTATTAAGTACGTACCTATACTCTAAAAAACCGCGTAAAAATAGACGGTAATATTACTTATATTTAAAGCATACTTTATTATTATGATATATATTTATCATGTAAATATTATTTTTTGACGACGTCACTGGTGTTGGTGGCCTCAACTATGAAATCGAGCGGCGTGGCCATGTCATTCCCTTTTTCTTTAAAACATATTATCTACATTCATATTTTAACGTTGAATATCGACTTTATTACAGCGTATCTTATCAAAGGTTATTTAAAAAAATGTTTAGATATTTTATTGAGGAGAAACAATAGTATTGTTTATTGTCTGTCAAATTAAGTGACAAATTTTTATGATATTGATTTAAGTGTTTTTTTGCAATTTCTACATAAGCCTCTGGCATCATCAATCAATATTTGAATTTTTCAATATTTAATCATAAATTCAGTTATGTGCTTATATCGATGACCCAGTTCCATACAGCAACAAGTCCGAATTTTGGCATTTTCGGATTATTACGGAAATAAGTTCTCATTAAGTGGTTTTCTTAATTTCATATGGCAACAACTCAATATGTTAATGTTTTGCCTATTCTAATCGACATGTTTCTTTTTTTACTTACAACCAATTTAGTATTTCTGCAATTCAATACGGCAACAATTTTAAATGTTGCATTATGACACAAAGGTACACGCCTTAGAAACACATAGCAATATTTCGAGTTGTTTCTCTATAAAATTGGCTTTTTTGCGTTTTCTTCTTGAGGTTATGTACTCATAATTTTTCAGTCAGGTCTGTCACATTGATAACAATTTTTAATAATATATGTATTTTTAAACGCATTTTTTGTGATTTTTCTTTATATAAAGTGATTGATAACTCAAAGGATGGATGAGAATACAAAAAAGGGTCTCCGGGAAACACGTGCACAATATGTTTTACGTTTAGCTACTCAAAACAATGAGGTAAGTATTTGTTTATTAAGTTGGTGCTTTAGGTGTTATTTTTTAAGGGACAAACAACTCCACAGCTTTATTTAGTTTTTTACTTTATCTTAGCTTTCTACTGGAAAATAAAATTAATGTGATAGAAGTCAAATATGTTTTTTTTTTTTAATTTGAATTAGCACCAAAAGCGAGCGAACCAAGCATGTTAACAAATATAAATACCGATAACGATGCCTTTGATATTCAAAATAATATTATAATATTATCACCTACGAATGTGGATTTTTCGAGCAATAACCATCCAAATAATATTATTATTGAAGAAGTAAGTCAGATGGATCCTGGGCCTGATGGGCATGAATATGTGAAAACAATATTGGATGACAATGATTTACAGGTATATTTTTTTACGTGTACAATGAAATAGAATTAAAATGTTATTTACATTATTTCTTATTATTTTAGGCAGAGTTGCAGTCTAACGGTGAACTATTGATAATTAATAAATATTGTGAGGGCCAAAATTGTTCTTTGGAGCAAAATGTTATAATAGAGGTAGTAACTAATATTGCTTTAGTTAAAATTTTGTGGTAATAATAAATTATTATTTATTTGTAGGAACCACTACATACATTATTAAACTTGGTCGTTCACAAAATGGATAATATAGAACTTAGTGCTGATAATAAATATTATAATGATTGAAAAAAATGCACTGCAAAATTTTGTTGAGATTCCAATTGAATATTCTTTTGAACAGGTTTGTAAACCATTTTAAATGTGTGTTTTAGTGTTTGACTTATTACACAAAAACAGTAAGTTTCTTACGAAACACTATATTATTATCTTTTAAAGGGAACCAACAAGAATTTTTTCAACACACAAGAACAAGAGGTGAAAGTGAAGTAGATAGAGATAATGAAGATTCTGTGAAGAAACGAACTAGGAAAGTTTAAAGATACCCAGAAACATGGAAAAGATCCATCGCCAAAAAAAGAAGAAACGAGGGGTTAGAATATGTTAATGTAAAGAATAAACTAGTTAAAAGTCGGATTACCTTGCGCGTATAAATGCAGATTGAAATGCAGATATCGGATAAGTCAAGAACAACGTAAGGCAATCCATAAAAGGTTTTGGAAAATTGAAGATATTCATCGCCAGAGAGATTATTTTTTACAATGTATGGACCCAATAACTCCTAAGTATAGAATGCACACCCCTAATAGCAACCGGTCCAAAAATTATGCATACCATTTTGAGATCGAAGCGGAAAGAACCAGGGTATGCAAGTCATTTTATCTGAGTATTTTGGATATCAGCAATAAACTTATTTTCACAGCAACAAAAAAAAAAAGATGGGAGCGGTATTCTGATGCCAGACATGCGCGGAAAGCATAAAAAGGGTGGTAAAAAGGTAACCGACGAAATAAAGGGTGAAATCCGAAATCATATAAAATCTTTTCCAACAATGCCATCGCATTACTGCAGAG
Organism: Anthonomus grandis grandis; assembly: GCF_022605725.1. Classification (NCBI taxonomy): domain Eukaryota; kingdom Metazoa; phylum Arthropoda; class Insecta; order Coleoptera; family Curculionidae; genus Anthonomus; species Anthonomus grandis. The sequence goes on from NC_065548.1 coordinate 4,047,139, forward strand.
TCCAAACAAATAAGAGCTACATAGATGGAAGCCTTAATATTGCGTCAGACTTTATAAGGCAAACTGCGAAGAACTTAATAAACCGTTTGCCAAGCAAAACATGTACGAAACCATCTTCAACACAGAATTTAATATTGCATTTTACATCCCCAAAAAAGACCAGTGTATGACTTGTGAATCGCTAAACAATTGTACTGAGCAAAGTTAGATAACACTAAACAGGTAGCCTGTTTTGATCTACAGGCTGTTTTGTCTGTTCCCTGTGGAGATATTAGTGCCTTTTTCTATAAAAGACGACTTGCTACATACAATTTCACCATTTATGATGTAGTTGGTAATCAAGGTTTCTGTTTTACGTGGCATGAAGGCCTTGGTAAACGTGGCGCCAATGAAATTGGAAGCTGCCTTTATATTTTCTTAAAACATCATGCAAAGGGTACAAATATTACATTTTACTCTGACAATTGTGCCGGTCAGAACAAAAATTAATTTGTCGTTAGTCTCCTGTTACACTGTGTAAATTCAATTCAAAGTATTGAGGAAATCACATACAAATTTCTAGTGGTCGGCCATACCCAAAACGAAGGTGATGCAATGCATGCCTTAATTGAGAGGGAAAAAAAACGTTGTCTTCGAAGTGGGGCCATTTATACCCCCGACCAATTAATTCCCATAATACGACTTGCAAAAAAAAAGGGCAATGCTTATAAATGCATTGAAATGAACTACACTGACTTCTTGGATGTAAAACATTTGCAATCAGAAATTGGTAAAAATTTTAATCAAAACGTTATTGGCGAGAAAGTCCAGTGGCAGGAAATTTGTCCGATAAATGTTATGAAAAGTAACCCTTTTAGCATTTTTTATAAAACCTCGTACACAAAAGATGACTACAAGGAAATTGATGTTCGTTATAAGACTAGGGGTAAATGTAATTCTAGTAATAAGAATTTAATCTAAAGAAGCTTTACTCCAATCCAATAAAAATACCACAGGCCAAAAAAAAAACGACCTTATAAGCCTATGTGATTCTAATGCTATACCAAGTCAGTACTGGAGTTTTTACAAAAATTTGCCAGCTACTTCAAAAGTTTGTAAAATAATGATGTTTAATAATGACCAAAAATAAATTAATAATTTAAGAATTTTTTTATGTTTTAATAATGACCCAGCAGATAGTGATTCTGAATAAATTAGATATTGTAAATAATAATGGTTACTGTTAAACCTGTATTGTAATAAAAAAGTTATGTTAAATCTCTTTTCTAATAACTTTTTTTTAAAACAAAACCAATCCTATATTATTATTTACATTATAATAACTGAAATTAAATCATAGAAGCGAATACATTATCAGTGTCATAAAGCAACAAGTCATCAAAATTGCTTATAATACCATAATTAAAAAAAAAATAATTATTTATTGTATCTGACTCCTATTGCTCAGTGTGTCTTCAATAAATCTCATCACCTACAATTTAAAATATACCCATAGAAAACTTTTTATGGAACAATTAAATGTGCTCATTATGTTTAAGAGATATGTATAAATTTTAGAGATCAATATGTTATAGCTGTGAATATGCACTCATTTTTCAATAAAAAAAATACAAAAATGTGTATTTCCGAATCAGAAGGATATGACACAGTTATGATGCTCACTTATATTCAGCCTTCAAAGAGCAATTTACAAAAATTCACGACATTTATCACGACAGTTTGTGTTGTTAGCTTAAAATTTTTAAATAAATAATGATAAACTTAACAGATTTCCTCGACTCCATTCTACCCTCTTGGTATATTCCCTATTTGTATTTAATTTGCAAAGTCCAAAAAAAAAACTAGTCTCTAGCTATTAAACGTCAAATATTAAATTTAAAATTAATAAATAACTAAATTTTTTTACTTGAAAAATTCCCCTCTGTTGAAAATGGACCCATTATTTGTCAAATATAGTGGTTTATACAAATAACTACCGAACTCGAACTCACCTGAATGGTAACAGTATGTTGATTGTCGCTGGCGGTACTGAAAATCTGCGACTTCTTGGTGGGAATAACGGTGTTCCTGGGTATCAGTTTGGTCATAACGCCGCCCACCGTCTCGATGCCCATAGTCAAAGGATTGACGTCCAAAAGTACGATGGCGTCGGTGTCTTGTTCGCCGCTGAGTACTCCGGCCTGTACGGCCGCTCCGTAGGCGACCGCCTCGTCGGGATTGATGCCCCTGGACGGTTCCTTGCCTCCGAAATAGTCTTTTACCAATTGTTGCACCTTCGGGATACGAGTGGAGCCGCCGACCAAGACGATCTCGTCTACGTCTTTTTTGTTCATGTCCGCGTCCTCCAATACCTGTTAAACGAAGGAAGGAAGAAATGATTAATTTATAGATTTATTCAACATAATTATCTTATGCTTTTATGCCTATATGAAACTCTGATCAAATAATCGGCAAGATACATTAGTAGAAGGAAGTATTTTCTTCACAAAGTAAAATTACAATCTTGTTTCAAAAGTGATGCATTTCAATGAGATAACTCATCACAACTATCGTCATGATTAACGATTAACACTGTAACTAAGTTAAAAAGTATGCTAAATATCTCGACTAAAACGGAATACAATAATAAATTGAATAAAATACAATAAGAAAATAATTATGGGCATATATTAAAAGGTAGCATTTTGACCTGAAGAAAATGATTCCAAATGCCTGGAATACGAGAAATTAAAAAAATTAAAGTGTAAACAACCCAGAAAAAATGAATTTAATTGGCTTAAAGATAGAAACATTTATTTAAAATGTGGAAAGTTATATCATATACTTTACAGACATGACAAATAGCTTCAAATGCCTGAAATAAATATTTAAAACTATGATACAAATTATGACGATAGTTATGATGAAAAGTGCTCGAGAACAAAAAGATCAATTTTACAAGAAACAAGACAAACCATTTAAAACTAAGATATTTTTGCTGTTCGATTTACTCTTTTCTAATTTTGCGTTATGAGTCCCTAATATAAGTGTTAAATTGGCAACAAAAATTTAGATTTTTAATGAACCAATGGCACAAATTTTACTCGTTATTTCATCACATTCGGGACGACTTAGGCAGTTTATAAATAATACCTGATTAATATTTTTTTAAATAATACATACTAAAGAACTAACAACATAAAAAAATATAATTATTACAAAGAAGCATAAAAAACTACTGAGATTACTTGGGAATCGATTTCCTGCAAAGAATTTCCAAAAATATTTCCTTTTTTAGTTAAAGAAAGATACAAATAAAAGAAATATATATAATATTTATTGCAACAAGTAAAAACTCCATTTTTAAAGGACAGTTCAAGTATTGTATTCATGTTCAAGGGAGTCATAAAATGCATGATAATCGTGTACCAGGGTAAATTTTAAGGATTGAAAATGCTCAAAGTTTTCTCGTTTTATTTTTGTATAGTCTTGGAATATTTTTTCCATTAATGTAAATTTTATTAAGTTTTGGTTTATTCTATTCTCAGGTAACATTTGGAGGTTTTCAAAATGTCGCAATTTAAATTCAATTGATATTTCAGGTTTATATTTTAGGGCTCTTAGACCCCAAATCTCGGCATCGCCTTTTTTTTTTTATCCAGGACGGAGTTTATTAAAAAATTTAAGTTAAGAAAAATCTTTAAAAGAACTGCGAGTTAAATATTGAATCTCATAGGGTGGTTTTGGTATTATTCTAGCAGTTTTTGCGTAATAAACGTAGTCTGCTGGTACCGTTTTAATTCTACCAAGAATCCTTCTTTCAATAAACGAGTGCATATAATCGCACTCTAAGTATTTTTTAATAATGCAGATATCATTTTGAAGTGCCAAGTTCAAAAGTGCATTAGCCAAAATACAGTTATAATTTTGTGCACCCGTCAATTTAAAGAATTATTTATATTAGGTTTGTCTTCAGCATACCGTGGGCAAAATTTTTGTGCTTAAAAAATTGCAAATAATTGAAGCAAACCAAAAAAAATTATCGTAGCAAATCTTTGATATAAATATTAAAAACGCGGACTTAGGCAACATTCATGTTAACGTTAAAACCGGTGGACTTGCGCATGCTTCGTTTGCGAGTATTGTGGCTCCACCTATTAACGTAAGCTCAAATCGTTGATACCAAATTATAATAGATACTTAATTGCTTAAAAAGATGGCCCTAATATCTCAATTTCTGAAAAAAGACGCAGTTTTCATATGGGGAGGCGACGATATGTGACTCTAAAATATTCAAAATAATGCATGTAACTAATAACTAATAATTGATTGTTTTTTTTTGTGTAGTACAGTCTTATCAGATCATGAAGCTATTTTATTTATTGTATTCTTAATAATACTAAAATCATACAAAGGGTAAGAATATATAGTAAAATAAATGTTATTGAATTCAAAAGTGATTGTAAAGAAAAATGAATCAGGAGGCAATGAAAAATTCCTCCGATTCTCTTAAATGATTTTAACGTGAAACTCTTTAAATTGTTAAAAAAAATATATCCTTTCAAAATAATAAAACAGCAAAAAAGTCAGGTATTGACTTATCTGCAAAGATTCTTTTTTTTACATACCGTGAGCCTACAGTCCTTCATAGTTTTTATGTAATATTCTTATTATATTATACAGAAAAAATATTAAAAAAGGCAAAAAGGGCACTCAATTATATTTTGTTATTCAAAAAATAAATTGTAAGAAATTTGGCTAAAATAGTTAACAACTTAAAAGGAAGCTGTAATAAAAAGATTGTTTATCAAAGTGACATGGATCCTGATACTCTTAATAACTATTATTGCAGAGAACTTATGGAAAAAAAAAGTGGTAATATTGATCCAATGCCTATTTAAAAAACATATCTAGTATAAGCCTTCTTTTTCAAATACTATACAGATTTTCAAGAGTATTTTCGGAAAGGCTATCCTAAAATCACCTTTTAAAAGGGGAAACTCTACTAATCCTTTATGATTCCCACCTATCTCAATATTGCCAACACTCTCAAAATTTGTTAATATTAGCATATCTTCTTTTCTAGAAACACACAGAAAAACATATAATCTTATAAATAAAAATCAATTTGGCTTTAGGAATTGTTGAGATCCTAATGGCGTTAAATGCCTGAAAAATATAAGAAATTACTTAAATGTCTAAATGATTTGACAAATTATAACAAAATACTTACTGGAAAGATATATAAACGTAGCATTAAATGGCCACAATAAAATGAAAAATAATTCCAAAAATATGGAAGATATCAGCAATAACTTTAGACCAAGAATACAAGAACTGTCACATGAAGTCAAAAGAAGTTAAATATGGTTTTACAATTTCTTCTTTGGCCTTCTTTTATCCTTCTCAGTCAATAGCAGTACTAGTGATGCCACTTTTAGTCATTTGGAAAGACTGTATGTATTCGGATTTAAATAGAGGGATATTTCTAAGATATTTGACTGTGTGGATCGCAGAATACTGCTGCGGAAACTTTCTTGTGATGGATTTAGTGCATATCGTCCCCTCAATACTACAACTAGGTAACTCGAAATTTCACGATTTTGAGTTATCTACTTTTTCCTTTATAACCTTTTACGCCTTTTTTAATGCTACAACTAGGTAAGTTCAACTCCAATACAATTGTGCGCCCGGCTAACTTGACTTATTCGCTACCCCTTGCAGATATTTTTCGAGATACCTATGTTTGCAGTAAATGTCGAGTGTGACATTATTCCTCCAGTTTTTGTAATATTTTTTGTGAAAAAAAGGCGAAAAAAGCGACGGAAGGAAAGAATAAAGCGGAACAACCTACAAGTAATTGTTATTTAAGTTTATTTTATAAAATATTTTTGTATTATTATTGGGCAAGAGCCTTGTAAATACGTAGACTGATAAATACCTTTTATTTTTTAGAAAGTTCCTTTTTTACTTCATGTGGTGATACTACTGTGGCATTTCAAGAATTTACTGTTGGAAATGAAAGTTTAAACGATGAGAAAAGTTTTTAATATCTAATTTTTCTAGTGTTATTAATTTCTAATTTTTACAGTTGAAAATATTGAGCCGGTTCTGGGCACTTCAAAACAGCATCTATATGACTTAAATTCAGACTTTGAGCCATATTCTCCTGAACACTCGGAATATAAGCCAGAGTCTGAAAACAGTGATTTGGATTCCCAAGTTGGCACATTACAAAGAAACAATATTGAATTACACGATATGGAAGAGTTGCCTGTTAGGACAGATAAGTCGAGAAAAAGGAAAAGAAATGAACAAAATTGGAAAAGGAATGTTGCAAAATTAAAAAAACAACGTGACAAGGCATACATATTATCAAGAGGCAAACACGTTCCGGGGGTAGCAATGAAAGATCCGTGTTTAGCTACCTACAAAAGACAGTGCAGTGAAGTTTTTTCTTATGATGAACGATTGTCGATTTTTCGGAGATATTATCACTTAGAATCATACGAAAGAAAGCGGGACTTTATTCACGGTCATACAGAAAAACAAAATAAAAAATGGCATACCAAAGAACAGTCCAGACGACAAAACACCATTTTTTTCTTTTTGCCAAAAAATTCTAACCGGATTCAGGTTTGCAAAACGATGTTTATCAATACCCTAGGAATTAGAAAGGGAGTTGTGGATATTGAGATAAAAGCGAGAACTGAACAAAACACAAGTTTGGAAGACAAGCGCGGAAAATTTTAAAAAAAGGTCACGACTCCTGAAATAATGAATAGTGTTAAAAGTTATATTGAGAAGTTTCCAGTAGTCGGCTCACACTATTGTCGTTCAAAAACGCAACGTAAATATTTGGCCTCTGACTTAAACATAACAATTATGTACTATAAACAAACACCAGCTAGCTCTGCCATTTATAGAAAGGTGTTCTCAGAGGAGTATAACCTTGGTTTTTATCGACCTCGCAAAGATCAGTGTCGGATTTGTATGGCCTACAATTCTCCTTCAAGTGATAAACCATCTATGCAAATTGAGTTTTTGGCTCATATAGCAGCTAAGAATAGAGCGCGCGATGAAAAGCGATTAAGCAGACAGTTGGCGGAAAATTCAAACGGAAGTGCTTCTGGTGCCAAATGATCCAACTAATAATGCTTTATTTTATAAGCAAAGATTTAAAGTATTTAACTTTACCATTTATAATACTGACTCCAAACAAGGTGATTGCTTTATGTGGACAGAAGTTGAAAGTAAACGAGGTAGCTGTGAGATTGCGACCTGTTTATATAAATATTTTGAATCTTTGCCAGAAACTACAGTTCCTGAAGAAAGGGTGATAAACCTTACATCGTTCATGATGTTACACACGAACAAATATTTGATTGGAAAAATCATGCAGATAAAGTTTTAATTTTCCGAACCAAGGACGAAAGTGGAAAGCAAGTTGTCTGGCAGAAAATGTGTTGTATGCGCTTTTCTAAATCAGAACCTTTTATATTAAAATTCAAAGAAAAATTCGATGATGAATTTTTTTGAGTTTAAACTGCAAAAGGAAAACAAAACCATCTCAAATTAATAGAAAAATGCCCAAGTCTTTGTATAAAAGCAGAATACCTATAACTAAGGAAAAATACATTGATCTGTCATTATTTAACACTAAACCGCTCGCAATTCCCATTGAAAATAAACCTTTTTTTTGAAAACCTTCCATTTAAGCAAACAGAAGAAGTTGTACCCGAGTCAGATTTAAGTGACAGTGAGTGACGAAGTATAGTATTTAAGTAATCATGAGTTATGTATTTGGGTTTTTTTTACATTTGACAGAAATGTAAGTATTAATAAAAGTATTTTTGATATTAAAACTTGTTCTTACTGCTCAGTCAACAACTAGATATTTATACTTTTTTCTTTTTGATTTTTTATTGTTAGAACTAGATATCTTATTTTTTAATACCAAAAGAACTGAAAAAAAAGCTGACAATCTCTAAAAATATTAAGTATATATATTTATTCCCCTGAAAAATTACAATTTTTGAGTTACCTAGTTGTAGTATTAAGGGAATGATATGCTCTTGAATGGCTTGAATCACATCTATTGATAAGAAAACAAATAAATAGTGGACGACACAGGGTTCCAGTTGTGAACAGCATTGATCAAGACTTGACTCTTCCTTGTGTACATAAATGGTTTAGCTTTCACCAGCATGAAAGATCGTGTAATGCAAATCGGCTTTCATGTAATATCAGCAAGACAAGTTTCAGAGGATATATTGCAGGCCCTTCATTAAATGGGGAACAAATCGCAAATAAAGACTGCACAAAATTTGTAAGTACTTTCTATTGATTCTGCCTTAAAGTTATTGAGTGAGAAGTATAGGAGGATTAAGAACTCTCACAATCACATACAATAAAACTAATAACATATGTAGATCTGTGCATCCAAAAGAGTGCTTTTATGAAACAATCAGCAGTTTACAATTGACCAAGGCATATTAGATACATTTTATAAAGACTACTGTGATAAAATATTTCTTTATGATGTTTATGTATTATACTGACTCTTTTACTGCCAACTACATTTTATCATACTTGCCTACTTAATATTATTTTTGATAACTCATTTGACTTAATATTTGTTTGTCTTGATAAATTTTTTTTGATTATTGTTTTTTTTTTTCAATTTTAGGGTGGAATACAATAGAGAATGGTGTTTATGCAATAAACCATTTTTTGAATTTGAAAAAAAAATTAATACTTTGGTATTTGATATTGAATTTTTAAATATATTTTATTGATGGTGTTGTCTGGAAAGGTATGTACTATTTGAATCATATTTCAAAATTTATTCCAGGCACTTGAAAAAGTATTTTAAGTGAGAAAAACTATTTTTTTCCGGAAAATCTGAATTTAAGAATGAAAAAGATACTTTTTCAACTGTTTGGAGGCAATTAAAAATTATTTCAACTGCCTGGAAATTTATGAAGTATTTGAATATTAATTTTAATAATATCCCAGGCAGTTAAAATGTATTTTAAATGGGAGAAACTCAGTTTTTCAGAAAACCTCTGTTCAATATATAAAAATATTTTCAACTGTTTGAAAGGAATTAAAAATTATCTCAACTGCCTGGAATAACATATAGAAATATATCAAATGTCAGGAAATTTTTGAACTATTTGAATATTAATTGTTTGTTGTTAAAATGTCTGAGAAATAATTAATTAAAGGCAGTAATTACAGGCTTCTTAAACCATGTACTATTTTGAATATTAATGCATTTTAGAGTCCAATGATGAGTTATCTCATTGAAACGCGTCACTCTTGAAACAAGATTGGCACTGACCTTTGTGCAGTAAACAAAAACCAAACTTTTTTCAAAAAAAGTACCTTCCTTACTAATCATACACTCTACTTCCAAAAACGAACTTCTTCAATAACATCTCTAATAAAATAAATAAAACCGTACCTTTTGAACCGGTTTCAAAGTCGACCTGAACAGATCCATGTTCAACTCCTCAAATTTGGCCCTGGTCAACGTTTCGGAAAAGTCGTCGCCCTCAAAGAAACTCTCGATCTCGATCCTGACTTGATGACTGGCCGACAGCGCCCTCTTCGCCTTTTCGACTTCGCGCCTCAACTTCTGCACCGCCCTGTTATCCTTCCTGATGTCCTTGCCCTTCTTCTTCTTGTACAACTTAATGAAGTGATCCATGACGCGCTGATCGAAATCTTCACCGCCCAAATGGGTGTCCCCGTTGGTGGCCACCACCTCGAACACCCCGTTATCGATGGTGAGGAGAGACACGTCGAACGTACCGCCGCCCAAATCGAACACCAAAACGTTCTTTTCGCCCTCTTTCTTATCCAAACCGTAAGCGATAGCGGCCGCGGTCGGTTCGTTGATGATTCTCATGACGGTCATACCGGCAATGACGCCGGCATCTTTGGTGGCCTGTCTTTGGGCGTCGTTAAAGTACGCGGGGACGGTCACGACCGCGTGCGTCACCTTTTTGCCCAAATACGCTTCCGCCGTTTCCTTCATCTTGGTGAGGACCATCGCGGAGATTTCCTCGGGAGCGAAGATTTTCTCGCCCTGACTGGTCTCGACTTTGATGTGCGGTTTGCTGTTCTTCTCCACCACTTTAAACGGGAAGAATTTGATGTCGTGCTGGACGGCGGGGTCGTTCCAGTCGCGGCCGATAAGACGTTTCGCGTCGAAAACGGTATTTTCCGGATTTGTGGTCAGTTGATTTTTGGCGGCGTCTCCTATGAGACGTTCGCCGTCGGCGGTGAATGCTACGTAAGAGGGGGTGATGCGGTTACCTTGGTCGTTGGCGATGATTTCGACGCGGCCATTTTTGTAGACTCCCACACTGAAAAACAACAATGAAGTAGGATTTTCGTCTTTTTAAGAAGTGTGTGTTTAAATTTATGACATGAAAGGAATTTGACAAATCTCGAAATGACTGCGAACACTGATCTTAAAATAATTAAGGAGTGGTGTGTAAAAAGAGTTTTTTAGGCAATGTTGCAACTTTTTATATGGGACTATGCGATGGACTATGAATATTGGGTTCTCTGGATCCTTTTACATGTGGGAAAAGAGGCATTGTTGATAGGATATATACACTGGTGGCCAAAAGTAGATTGACAACTACTTATTTTTCAAATTTCTTTATATCATGGTTTAGGAAATGATAAATTAGGTGGGACAGTACCTGATTAAAAAACAATGAAGCCTATTTGTAATGTTTAATTATATTTAAACTATTTATTTGTAATACCTAATTTTATTTAAAAAAAAATAAAAAACTAAACAATTTTCAAGTGGCCAAAATTAAATTGACAAATTCAAAGCTTACTAAAATAAAAATAAGTATAGAAAATTTAAAGGGTTTTATTCAATAATGCGTTGCATAGCCTCTATTTCTTCTCACTTCCACCAATCTTTTGGGCATTGACCTAATTAAATTGAAAATATAGGACGTGCATGTCAATGGATATCCAGCATGCCTTCAAAGCTTGAAAAAGTTCTTGTTTATTTATGAAATTTTTACATCGGATGTGACGATTAATGTAATCCCAAATGTTCTCGATTGGATTTAGGTCCGGTGACTGTGACGGCCATTTGATAACATTAATTTTGTCTTGGGTCAACCATTGCTTAACGACCTTGGATGCGTGTTTCGGATCGTTATCATGTTGAAAGTAGTGGTTGAGTGGCATAACTTCATCAGCGTAAGGTACCATAACATCCTGCAGAATGTGTTTATACATGAAACGATCCATCGTACCTTCTATCAAGTCTAGTGGACCCATTCCATTGCCCGAAAAATACCCCCACACCATCACGGAACCACGTGGCTCCATGCTTGACTGTGGACACCGTATATTTGGGATCATACCTTTGGTTCACAGGACGCCTAATATATCTTTTGCCATCCGAATTAATCAAATTGAACTTTGATTCATTACTAAAAATAACCTTTTTCCATTCGGAGACTGTCCAGTGACTATGTTCTCAAGCAAAGCTCAATCGCGCCCGTACGTTTTTAAAACTTAACAGTGGTTTCTTTGCAGGGCGTCTTGTTTTTAAATCACTATATTAAAGTCTCCTTCTAATGGTACGACAACTAACTGAACCCACACCTTCTTCTTCCAAATGCAGCTTGATTTCTTTTGAAGTTGCGAATGGGTCAAGTTTTGCTTTTTTCAAAATTAATTTGTCAACACTAGTGGTCTTCTTTGGTCGGCCAGTTTTTTTTAGAGGAACAACACTTCCACGGAGATTAAAATTTTGTATTATTTGACTTGCTGTTGCCCTCAAAAGAGAAAATTTTCGAGCAATATCCGCCTGTTTAACCCCTTTCCGGTAATCGTCGATTATTCACATCTTAATATTGATCGATAAAGTTATACCACGTGGCATTGTGGATATTTTTCGAAACTAATAGTAAGGAAAGTCAAATCAACAGAAACCAACGCATAAAACTCAGAGACTGAATAAATATGTTGTTTGTCAATCCAATTTTGGCCACCTAGCAGTCAAACAAAATTATTGGAATTTGATAAAAAAAATATTGAGAAAAAGTGCATCAAGGATTAAAAATCTATGGAATTTGTTTCTTCAAACTATGTTGTTTACATTCCTGAACACTAATAAGCTCAACCAGTTTTTCCTTTGCGTCAGGTAAAATATATCGATAAAAATTGAATTTGTCAATCTACTTTTGGCCACCAGTATAGATCACCCAACTCAAATTGCAGACAGTTCTTAAACTACTTTGAACAAAAATTAAATGAGGATCTAATACACATCCTTCCTTGTTCAATTAATTTGTATCAAACCAATAAAATTTTATAATTTATATTTAAATTTAATCATTCAAGTTAAATTTAATCAAAACCTATTTCTATTTCCCAATTTATGCAAAATAAGGTCACTGTAATGCATGTAAATTTAAATTACAAAGAATGCCATACTTATTGTGTCCACAACAACTCTGTTATCTTCAATGTCAACGAAAATTTATCATGCCAACATCATGAGGAAGCGGATACAAAAATAATATACCATATATGCCAAATGGATGAAGATGTATCCGACGTGTTAATAAAAACGTGCGACACAGACGGCAACATGGACCATCTCCGCAATAATCATTTAAAAATCTACATGGAATATGGCACCAACAATTTCAAAAAAATGGATAAATGTTTCTGAATTGTATGAAAAATTAGGACCCTTGGTATGCCAAAGCTTACCAGGATTTCATGCATTGGCCGGTTGTGATTTTAACCCGTCGTTTTTAAGAAGAGGAAAAAAAAGTGTACTTTTAAAATATTAGAAAAATCTCATCAGTATCAAAAGGGTAAGGAAGTTTAGAAATAATAGAGAAGAAAGAAGATGTTTTTCCAATACTTAAGAAATTTGTGTGCCAAATGTATACGGATCAAAATGTCAAAGATTGGATAACGCATGTTATGAGAAGTTCCTTGCCACATATGGCATGAAAAATATCAACATATTTATGCGAAAAATATGTAAGTTATGATTCATCAAATCTATACCTCCTTGCCAACGCGAACTGCAACAACAATTATTAAGAGCTGCATATATTTCAAATATCTGGCGGAATAGTCATTTAAAGAAACCAACGTTTCTTACCCCTGAAAATAATGGTTGGAACTTAATCGATGGTCACTACGATTTCAATTGGTTTGAGGGAGATACGGTTCCTGCGTCTGTATACGACATACTTTTACAAGACCCTACTAATTAAATTTTAAATTTAAAAAGAAAGATAATCTTTTTTGACTCTAGGATAACATCTTTTAAGGGGCAGTTAAAGAATATTATTTCATAGGGGCTTTAATTAATTAACTCATCTACACCTTTCACTGATTTATAGATAGTTTTGTGTCTGAATATATATGTTTGTATGGGTATGCTATGTAATACTTTTGTAAATGGATTCCGTTAATAAATAAATAAATAAATAATGCTGATACTGCCGAAGAACAGTCAACTGAAACTGAAGATTACATTTCAGGTAACACACAGTTATTTGATTTAATAAGATTTAATAAACAGTCTTACGTAATTGAGCGCGATATTCAATTCTTAATAACATTATTAATTAATTAAAATATTTTTTTCTTTTTAGAGGAGGAAAACGATATCGAAGAGTCGGATTATGATGGAAGAAGTAGTAGTGAAGAAGTGTCAGATGATGATGATAATTAATGTAAAAAATAATGTAGATTACAAGACAATTAATAAAAAATATTGCATCTATAATTTTTAAGTTTATTTAATGACATTCACACTATATGCATTCACGCTACGCCTCTTACTCGCACGCTCTCAGCATCTTTCCCCTCGCCTGTCAAGGTCTTATGCTGTTCAGAACCGCCTGTCATTGTACACATTTATTTGAAAAGACTTACTCAAACACATACTTAAATTTCAACTTTACAGGAGAAAGTTTATTTCACCCCCTAAACTATGCACCTTTCAATTCACCTGGTAGATACTTTTTCTTACTAAAATCGCCTGACAATTTTTTTCCATAATTATCAATAAACAAACTAAATTGTATTAAATTTTGAAGCTTACAGAAGTAAGTTTTTTTATCTTATTTATTTTACATTTTAAAAAATAAAAGGGCTAATGGCCTGCAGGGCTGATGCCTGCCAGGTCATTGTTGTTGGCCTTGGTGTACTATGACTCATCACTCCTCAAATTTCTAGCCTTACAGGAAGACCGTTAGTCGGGGGGTACACTAGCTCTCCTACTATAACTACTTGTCTGCTGTACAATACAATCATTTTGCCGCACTTGCTTCAAATATTAAAAATGGCTTCTTGTGAAGAAAATATTCTAAAGGCAAATTTAATTTTAATAATATAAAATAGGCCATGGATTTATGCCATCATATCTGCAACATTTTATATGGTTTATTTTCAACTTTATTGCAGAAATCATCATTTTTTGAAGGGTTTTAACTATCTTTCATTAGAAATGAAAAACACAAGTAATCTTAGATTATTTAATAAGAATGTTAAAAATCATTTATTTAGAAATACACTCGCCGGCACAAACTTCCGCCACCCTGAAATATTGGCCAAGTTTGATGTTTTATAAATTTTTTATTTTTTATCAGATTCTCACGATTTTGCCATCAGTTTTTAGATATATTTGTTGTGATTTTTTAAAATCATTTTGTAAAGTAGCATTTTTCGATTAGGCTATATTATACAGGAGTAAAACAAACTGTTGTTTTTTCTCGTAATTTCAAAAGACCCTGAAGAAAAATTAAGGTGGATAATTCTGTTTACATACTGTTCGTTCTAATCTTTGATGTATTCTAAACATTTTGATTTTTGATTCATTCCATTATCTCATTTCTGCTGCGAGCAGCAAATTTTTTATTAAAACACTGATTTGTCACATACTCAATAATTCTTTTAAAATGGGCATTTTTCCAAAAGATTTTTGGCAGATTTTTGAATGGGGACAAAACAGTACCTCGAGAATCATAGGCCCATCAGTTTATTACCCACATTTTCTAAAATTTTTAAGGTGGCCATCTGCATGAAACTTCTGGAATTCTTTTATGCTGAAAAACTTATTAGTAACTCACAACATGGTAAGTCTATTGAGACAGCAACTTACTTAAATAAATGCCTAGAAAACTTTTATAATATTTAGTATTCAGCCATTGAACTATTTGTAAAGCATTTTAAATCAAATAATTTTCCTTTTTGGTTCAACAAAAAAATGCAACATCTTCTCATTCAAAAATAGATTGTACACTCAAAATATGAACAAAGATCTAAAGTGGATTACAGAACCTTCACACTTTCGAGGGTCCAATGTAAAAAATGTGTGTGTTGACTGTTTTAATTTATATCTAAGATAAGTGTATAATTTTTTGTTTCGATTAACGATTGTGTTGTCGCACCTTTCAGTTTAAACTTTCTATAATTTTTTTTTACAATTATATCATGCTTTCACCTCAATCTTTTTTATGTATAAACTTCTTTCTTAAGGAGAAAACAGCCAAATAAATATTTTTTGCATAAAATCATAAAAACAATCTGTTCATTTACCAGATAGGAATGTCTCAGTATTTCACTTTATGTAATAGGTTAAAATAATAATGTTAATAAAATACACCCTCAGGTTTCAAATATATCAGAAAATGCTTTATGTTTAAAGCTACCTACTACCACAACCGGAATGAACTTTTTATGGAGCACCCATACATTTTTAATATTTAATTTTTATAGGTTTTTTTTATTTCAGTATATAACT
The DNA here is from genome assembly GCF_022605725.1 of Anthonomus grandis grandis. Taxonomy (NCBI): domain Eukaryota; kingdom Metazoa; phylum Arthropoda; class Insecta; order Coleoptera; family Curculionidae; genus Anthonomus; species Anthonomus grandis. The sequence continues at coordinate 4,062,941 of NC_065548.1, forward strand.
TGAAAAATCGAGTAAGTAGTCACTTTGTTTGTTATAGCAATTATTTTATTACATTGACTAAATAGTTGATATGCTCCACAGAGATTAACTAAATATGCCATTTCAGTCTCTAAAAATTACTATAATCCATTGATAGAACAATTTTAAACAGTAAAAGGGGCAATTTTTAAAGTTATACTAGGAGATTAATTATGCCCATATCAACCAGTTTCTGTACATACACAAGATTAATACCCCGAATATTCCCTTACTCATTAATGAAAATTCCTCACTAAATATAAACCATATTGAAGGTACTCACCATGAATAAGTGGTTCCCAAATCAATACCGATGACAGTACCAATATCCTCCTTGTCCTTATCGTCTTTAGCCAGTACACTGGCCAAGAGACATATTGCCCCCAGTGCGAGACACAACTTCATCTTTTCTTTGGTATCACAATACTGCTTCTGTAAAAAAAAATTAACCAATGTCACAACAAGGGCACTGACTGAAGATAAATAAATACCGTTAACGCCCTCAATTTAGGTGTCGCTTAAAATAACGGTATGATGTGGTTGGTATTCCTATGATGGTATGAATTTTTTCAAAGGGACACGTCAGCTGTGACATTTTTAGTGAAAAAAAGCATATTTATTAAACGTTTTATCGGTTTTGAACTAGTGAATCCCGATAATATAGATATTTTTGTTAAAAATAATCGTTTCGTACACGTTCAGACTATTCTGGAAGGATGTTCCAGAACAGTTTTGTCGTGACGTTGACCGGTCGATTGAAAACTCCGAAACAACGTAAATTCTTCATAAATAACGTAATTAAAACGTCTACTTACATATTAAATTATTCCTCAAGTAGAAAAACACTATTTAATTAAAATACTTTAAGGGTTTTCCCTGTAAAATCGCTAAATGAAATCGCACAAGACACACTTGCTTCTTTCTCTGATTTCGCTCGGAATGAAAATGACTGATCGATACCGATGTCACTGCCAAATTATATGTTGGCAAGTCACCCGTGGTCGCCCCGGATTGGTCCGCTTTCAAAGTTCTAGAATTTTCATTGGACGTCGAGAAGCAAGTTGTAAGGTCGCTATTGGTCCACGTCGTAAGGCTCTGGAACTTTTATCGGATACGACATACGTTTCTAGGGCCGCTTTGTCTGACTCGTTTAAGTTGTGTGGAACGTATCGGAATGATTGATTCTCGGGATATGTGGCGGAAAATTCAAAAAGGTTGGCTGATGCAATGCGTATTTAGTAAGCGAATTTTAAACGATTAGATGCCCATGTCTTGCGTTATTGTTTAGGAAGAATGGTTTTTGGCAAAAATCGTCTAAAAGTGGAAATGTCTACTACCCTCGAACAGCCGCGGAATTTACTAAAATATGGTGAATCAGCAGGGGATGTAGAATAGAATGCGCCTCTAAAGCCGACCGAGTAATAAGAGTCTATAGAATCTTCTAGAATCGTTTTTTGTTTAAAGAAATTTAGACAGTTTTCTACTGTGTGTTTTACGTGTAAGGTTTTTAGACGTTTATAGTATTAGAGACGTCTGTACTAGTCATTTATAAACACTCTGACGTAATTCAAGCGTTAAAAAAACCTGTTTGCAGCGAAAACTGTAAAAAAATAATTACATTTTTAAAAATGGCGCCCATCCGCCATTTTGAAGGAGTTTATTTCTAAGTAACATAAATATAATATATATGAGGTTTTCATCAGACACAACTGCCTGGAAAAAATCAATAATTTAACTTCATGTTAAATAAACGTAGTTATTTATAATTAGTTATTATATGTTAAAGATTATTTAGTATAAAAATAAAGGTATTCCATTATTTTTTATATCGTCCTCGTATATTACTGAACAAGGTGTCACGTGACAGCTCCGTCAAAGGACCCATGGTTTGACGTATGTATTCAAGATGGCCGCCAAATGTGGCGTCCATACCGAGGGCAGGCGAAAAGTTGTCATTATTACTTTCAAAAAATTACATATTTCTAAGATAGCGCTACATCCGTCATTTTCAAAGCGCTTATTTATGAGTACTTAATATAAAAATATTATTAATCTTTTTTTTATGCATTCATTATTAACAAATTTACTTATTTATTTGTAATTAGATATAAATTAAAAAATAAATTCATCATTAAAAAATGATATTCTATTCTACAACTTTTCAAGTGTCCTTGTATAATAGAGCCAATGTCGCTTAATTCCTTTCCACGTGGTCAATTATGCGTTATTGAACAAGGTGTCACGTGACAGTTCCGTCAAAGCGCCTATGGATTGACGAATGGCTATCCAAGATGGCCGCCGAATGTATCGTACAGGGGGAAGGCAAAAAGTTGTCACGATTAGTTTCTTGGATTAATAAATCAGTGGTAATTATTCACGAGTTTTCAGTTCAAAATGTTTTTAAGATGGCGCCCATCCGCCATTTAAAAGGCTGTTGTTTTATGAGTAATATAAAAGTAATAATATTTATGAGTTTTTCAACAGATACAACTGCCTAGAAGAAACTAATAATTTAACCTGAATATAAACATTAAAACCGTTCTTATATAATAAAGGGCCAATCTCGATTAATTCGCTTCCACTGTCCGTGGTGATTTATGCATACCTACATATTTAAAGACCAAGATGTCACTTGATAATATTTTTTAAATAATATGTTTTTGATATCCACAACTGCCCGCACATTACAAATTATTTAGTATACAAAAAGATATTTTATTATTTTTTAAATTGTCCTTGTACAATAACGAGCCAACTTCGCTTAATTTGTTAGCATAATCCACGTGGCCATTTATGCATTATTGAACGAGGTGTCACGTGACAGTTCCGTCAAAGCGTCCATGGTTTGACGTCGAATGTAACGTACCGGGGATAGGCAAAAAGTTGCACCATTAATTTCTTATATGAATGAATCACGAGTTTAGAATTCAAATGCCAAAAACCAATGACGTTCATCCGCCATTTTGAAGGCGCTTATTTATAAATATTATAAAAATAATATCTATCAGCTTTTCAGCAGACACAACTGCCTGGAAAAGATCAATAATTCAACTTCATTAATATCAAAAATGTATGTATTTATAATTAGTTAACGCACACTTCATATATTATTATTCATTATAAAGACACAGTCTAACAAATCTATATACATGAAATCTATTGAAAATTATATACTTTGATAAAGATATAGATATTCTGTTATGTTTTCAATTATCCTTATACAGGATGTCCCAACTATATTTACACAGGATTTTTTTTCGTCCCATTATATGATGTGACACAATTTTCAAAACAATTTATTAAAAATGTAAACAATTGTGTTTGAATTTAGTTTTGTAATTTATCGAAGGTTTATTCAGGGTTATATGAAAACAAAGTTGTTAAAAAATTTAAAAAATTGTAACCCTAGTACTAAACAGATCAACAGGGGGTGTCGATTTTCGGGTTTCTATGAATGCCTATCATTTTAGTACTCAAGATAGATCTTTTTAAATATTTTTTTGAATTCCTAAGCACCTGGTCTAATCCTTGTTTCCGGCTTATTGTTGATTTTTGGGACACCCTGTATATTAGACTGTGTTTTGTTTGTCAAAAATAATGAGGATCTATTTAGTGAATCATATCCATAACACATAATAATTACGATACAAGAACGATAAGTACCCTGGTTACACAAAAATATAATTTTTCGTATCTTCAGAAAAATGTAGAATTTTGTATTACAAAGATTTAATAATAGCTGACGAAGAAAAGTGCGAGACCTTCCAAAAAACTCTGAAAGAATTAAAAAAAAAAATGCATTCTATTCTCTGGAAGAGCTTGTGAGAATTAGGTTGTTCTTGTTCATCATGATCGTGTAATGTAATTGTTTTTATCAATTTTTTAATAGTCTATTTAACTTTAAGTAAACAATTTTATCTTACGGGCTTTTGTATATTGATAGGAATTATATTCTATTATTTTTTTAACTGTCCTGGTATAATAAAAAGCCAACTTCCTTTAGTTTGCTTCCACTGCACACGTGGTCATTTATGCATTATTAAACAAGGTGGCACGTGACAGTTCCGTCGAAGCGCCCTTGGTTTGACGTATGCCAACCAAGATGGCCGCCGCACGTAACGTACCGGGGGAAAGCAAAAAGTTATCAAGATTAGTTTCTTGTTTGAATGAATTATTAAAAAAAAGGAAGTGGGTCGATTTCGGTACCTACTACTGTAAGTGCCAGTCAAAAACTGTCATTTTTTTTTTTGAAAACACTTCATATATTAAAGCAATTATCTGGTTACAAAATTGATTTTTTTAAAATTTTTTTTCTTAATACATATTTATAATATTGCCTATTTTATAAACTTAAACACACAAGTCCAATATATGAATAAACTCCTAAGCAATGCTTATATTAGCATTGGTACCGAAGTTACATTTAAAAGAAATATGTTATTGTAACAATGTGGCCATAGAATTACATATTAGTAACTTTGTTAATAGTGTAAGGATTGCTTAACCATTCTAATAAATTTATACTAAGAAACTTCTTGTTTTATTTCGTAAGACAGATCATTATAGGTTTGTGTCGCTGCGTTGATTGGGTTTCTAAGGGCAATGTTTGTTCTAGCACTACTTAGTCGAATATTGTTGTTTCTTAGATTATGTGCATGTATTTCACTAGAATAAACAATAGTGTAATTTGATTTTTGTAGCTTATTAATTATTTTAAATATTAATTTTGCTTGTTCTATTTTAAGTATGTGACTAATTGAGTGGATTTTCAATATTTCAAATATGTCCCCCGCATGCATAAAATAATCAAGATTAAATAAAATCTTGAGTACTTTACTCTGCAAAATTTCAACTCTTTGAAAATTGTACTTACAACAGGTTCCCCACACTGGAATTAGGTACCGCAAGTTTGAAAGAAAGTAAGCATTATATATTTTATATTTAGCTGCGTTACTTAAGAAGTGCTTACATTTATAAAATGCTCCTGTAAAGGGAATTATCTTACTTTTTAAGTAGTCAATATGAGCGTTCCAATTAAGATTCTCATCCAGTGTAAGTCCCAAATATTTTATATTATTTACATTTTCTAAAGTCGCACCATTTAGACATATTCTAACTTGATTTATTGTCTTATTTTTCTGTTTAAATAGGATATATTTGGTTTTGTCCAAATTTATTTTAAGATTATTTTGTAGTAACCATTGACTATATTTAGTTAGATCATCATTTACCCTATTAACCAATCTATCACAATCATTATCCGAATACAATAATACAGTATCGTCAGCAAATGTATAATATTGGGCGTCTAACCCTGCTACCCGTAAACTCAGAACATACAGTGAGTACAGTAATGGTCCCAACACTGACCCCTGAGGGACACCACAGTTAAATGTTAAGATATTACTTTCTTTATTATTTACATGTACATATTGTCTTCTATTAAGTAAGTATAACCCAATCAAGGACAGTGCAGATCCCCGAAAACCCATTTCTTCCAGCTTGTTTAATAATATGTCATGATTAACTACGTCAAATGCCTTTCTTAAATCGACAAAAACTGCTATGACAATTTTGCCTTGATCTAAATTAGCTGACACATAGTTAAGGAGATCTATAGTAGCACTTAAAGTGCTGCTGTTTTTAAGAAACCCATATTGGTATAAATCGTATGAGATATATTTTTCTATAAATGACATCATCCGCCTCTTAATCACTGTTTCGATAATTTTTGAAAAGACACTTGTTATAGATATAGGCCTGTAGTTATTTAATTGGGTTTTAGGACCAGATTTATGAATTGGACATACTTTAGATATTTTGAGGTCAGGAGGAAATTCGCCTATGCTGAATGCATTATTTATAAGTATGACTATGAGATAAGTATATTTAATATGTACTCTTTTATATTAGTTAGATCAAGTATTGTAATTTTATCATGGCCCGGAGCCGCATTTCGTTTTAGGCTTAATATTATGTTGCTTATTTCATTACTGTCTGTCGGCTCAAAAAATATGCTATTATCACATTTAATCTCCTTAAAATCTTGTTTTAATATATTTTTTGTATCAGTCCGCATGTCCTCGATTATGGTCGCACCTACCTCCGTAAAATATTTGTTCAAACTGTCTGCAATTTTTTTATCATCATTTTCTAATAGACCATTAATTTCGATTTGGTTTATATTGCTTTTAGTAGAATTATTATTTAAAAACAGATTTATTGTATCCCACTGTTTTCTTGTATTTTGTGCTGCTTGGGCCCATTTCTTTTTAAAGTACGCATTTTTTAATGCTTTTATTTTATTATTTAGTGAATTTTTTAACCTTGTAAAATTTAATTTGAAGTTATTATTTTTTTGGAGCTTTTTTATATTTCTTATACGCCAATTCTTTTTCTTTAATTAAAATTAATAAGTCTGGTGTTATCCAATCATTGTTTTGTCGACATTTAATTTTTTTATTAATTATTGATTTTATTTTACAATTGCTAATTACGTTAATTAAATTTTGAAATGAATCTATATTTTCTTCTATTAGCTTATCTTGGAGTTTTTGTTTAAATTTTTGTATATTTAGTACGGGACGTTGAACAAATATTCCAGGCTTGAATTTCCTTATATTTGCGCTTATTTCTAAACAAATTTTTCTACGATCAGATAAAGAAGTATCTTCTACACTAATATCACATTCATTTTTTTTGTTAGTAGTACAAATCACATGATCTATTATTGTTCTACTTTGTGAGACTCGAGTGGCGCTGGCAGGACTAATCTCATTGACAAAACAAAAATTATTTAATGCAACCATATTTTTATAGTCTTTAGTAATTATAGAGTCTTGATCTAAAAGATTAATATTAAAGTTACCTAAAATAATATGATTAGACCTATATTTACTTATCACAGATTCCAGCTTATCTAGGAACTCATTTGGTGAATACCATGGAGGTCTATAGATTGCACTCAGTTTAAGTTTATCTAGTTCTATACACACCCAGTTATAGGGTTCTGTTTGATCACTGCAGTCTATTTTGTTAAAATGCACTGTATTCTTAATGTAAATGCTCGCGCCCCCGCCCCTAGAGTCCCTGCAGGAATGAACTGCCTTATATCCATCGATATTATAAAAATGTGTTTCATTTGGATATAACCATGTTTCTACAAGAACAATGATATCGCTTGATATGCTTTTTATGCTGGCTTGGAATTCATCAAACTTATTTCGGAGACTTTGGATATTATAATAAATTATGTTAAGTTTATTTTGAGGTATAATTAGTTTTTTAAGTCGTTGGAGTCCTGCAATAGTTCAACCTTAGTATTATCATCTTTATGCAGCATAATTTTCCCATCATTAATCCATAAGTACTTGTAGTTGTTTTCTTGTTTAAATCGTTTAGCACTTTTAAAAAGATCCAGATTAAATTTGGTCAAATCATGGTTTATGTAAATTGTTTCGCGTTTATCAGTATATCGTTCTAAATCATGTGTTGTTAATGTTTTTGTTTTCTTAGCTGTCATCCACTTTTTCTTATCTTCTCTTGTTCTAAAACTAACTCTTATTGGTGATGATTTGTTGTCTTTTGAAAAACCCAACCTATAAATTTTATTTATACTGTTGGGAACTTGTGGGACATTTAATGCAGATGCTAATTTGTCAACAATTTCCTCTAGCTTCTCATTTTCCTTATATGGTATTCCTTGAATGATAACATTATTATTTAATTCTTGCTGTTCTTTATTATTTAATTGTTTTTTGATACTTTGAATTTCCTCCTTAAGCTCATTATTTATTTTTATTTGCTCCTCATACTTTTGAAATAGCTTGTTATATTTTCCATCCATTTCGTTTAGTTTCGACATAATATCTGCAATAGTGTATTCATCTTTCTTATTATCCTGCTTTTTATCTTTACATTTTTCACATTTCCATCCAGAATTTACATTTTTTTCATAGCGCATATAGGTTGTTTTAGTCATATTAAGACATGTTCTGTGATACCAAATTTCACAGACATCGCAGCAAAGGGCCTGTTCATTTTCTGCAACTTTTTTTTTACAAACGCCACAGTTCTCCGACATCACCTACGCGGTCTACAAATAACCTTTCCTATCAGGAATATTTTATTGTTCCGTCCGGCAACGTTGCGCCTCGAGAGCAATTATTTATAAACAATAGCCCACACAACTTCGAAATTATTACTAAAATTTGTAAGTTACCTTTATACACACGTTGTCTATAAACACTAAATCACCAATACACACAAGTTACACAATTTTCTAAGCCGTTTCCTCCGGATATTTCACAACTTTTTGGAACTAAAGTAAACAGTACCTCACACCATGTTGCCAACTTATTTGCCTTTATAACTGTTATCAAAAGTACCAAAATTTACTTTTCCAGAACACGATCACCGCAGTTAAATTTGTAGAATCCCATTTATTTATATGATAAATAAGCAAAAAGAAAAGTCTAATTTGCTCAGAAATAATGGAAGAAACGGCAACGGCGCTCTAATATTCCGCCGTTCATTTTTTCCGTCCTTCTACGACGACGGATTCCGTGACGGGATAGCCGCCCGCAGAATGAGCAGAGCAGAATCTATTCGCGCTACGATTGTGGCGTTTCAGCGTAGTTCGACATCAGTTCCATTCAGTTCCGAGTTTCGAGAAGTTGCGTCGTTGACTGACGTTCGGCAGGCACTTCCTTCACGTTCTCGTTTGTTGTGTTGTTTTATTTATTACGGGGTGAAAAACATTTTTGAAATCGGGGTGGTGGTGCGAGAACGACGGTGCCCCGATCAAAAAAAAAGCAAGAAATCCAAATGAACACGGATTTATGGCGACGCGGACACTTCAACTCTGCCTTGTGTTTGCAGTAGGATTTTACAGGGGCCCTGTGCCAGGTAGGCGAACAATTCATTTTCATCAATCGAATCTTCATTATTTGTATTGTTTGGCCTCTCTATTCAACATGGCGGTGTGTTTTGGTAATTCGTACACACCGCACGGCGTTTCCGGGGTTATTTGCCTCCCCTTATTTCGGCCTTTTACCTTTGTCGAATTGATTATTTTAGGTTTATTAAGGTATTTTATGTGATATTACGTTGCGGCGTGTATAATATAATCGCCTGTTTTTGCTGTCAAGTCGAAAACATGATGCTACTGTACTAGGTCAGGTTGCCTTGAAAAAGAAAACAAATGAATGAATTCATGATGGCGCTGTTTTTTCGGTTGTTTTTTTTTTATTTTTAAATAATACGCACATTACCATAAGCAGACATGCCCCACAGAGTAAAAACCCCCAATTAAAATTAGGTACATCCCCTAAATGTTAACATTAATTTCTCCGTAATTGCTCCCTAAGTTATGAAAAAAACAATAATGTTTTAAAATATTTTAGAGCATATATGGGTCAAATGTTATTGGTTTTCCTATATAACATGCTATAATCTAGTTATATAACTAATCAATCATGATTTATCAACAATCAAGATCACTAAAATGCCATATCTTGTAAAAACCATTCAGTTAGCAGTAGGTATACCTATATGGAGGCCCTTGTCACCATGCTATTTAGGCCCCTGAATTCTAATCATATGCTAAGAACATTCCTCTGTACATTGAGCGAGTCCTGTGAATATCCTGAAATAGTAATAATATTTTATTCATCTGCCTGGAAGAAAGGAATAATTCCTATATTTTAAATTGAATAAAAAAACAGCAACTAATTTTTGAACAGCCCTTGTATACTAAGCAAAATGAGCTAATGAAGTTTGTACAGTTCATTGAACTCGATCACTCATGAATAAATTAATTGTCACATGACAGTTCTGTCAATTTTGACATTTACCAATCCAAGATGGCTGGCTTATGTCATGTACCAGAAGGTGACATGAGTCAGAATATAATATGTATGAGAAAATGTAAGGTTAGTGTCTTCTTCCAACTGCCTTAATTCATTACCTAACTTCATGACTTTGTTCATGAACTATTTATTTTAGACTTGTAATAGTCACTTTTGTGTGCATTGCCTTTGACTGCCTGGAAAAAATGAATAATTCCTATTATTGTACCAATTTAAATGAAAAAAAACAGCAAAAAACTCATTAAACCGCTTTTGTATGTTGAGTGAATTGAACTGGTGAGGTTTGTACCTACAGTTAGTGCTCTGACACTATTATGCATACAAAAATTGCCAATTTTGACATTTACCGATTCAAGATGGCTGCCAGATGTGGGTAATAATAAATATTTTATGGACCAGTTCCTTAAAATAAAACTCTAAGGCTTTTAGATCCTAAGAGAGTATTTATTTTGTATTTTATTTTACTTCTTTATGAAGGAATGTAATTTGAAAAAATCCTATTTTTTTAGTAAGAAATAAACATATGAACATATATTTTTGTTTTTTATTTTTTAAGGTAAGTAAATGAAAAAAAAACAGTCACTTTCACATTATCAAATCAACTCAAGCAAAATCAGATAAATCCTTTGTTTAATTAAAAACAATTCTTATTTTAATTAATTTGTAATTATCTTTTTTTTGTTTTTATATGATTTATTGGACAGTCCTGTTCTTGTCCCTTATATTTTCATCTTGGTATCTACCTACCTTAAGCCTTATTCTCGATTCCCACAAACCTTCTTACCAAGGCCTCATTCCATATGTTCTTAAAATCACCATTATATGTAATGTGCAATATATAGACTAAAGTTAGTTATTTATGTGATTGTGAAATTTTTATCCGATAAATTTATTTGTTGGTGCTATAATCATATATGTTATTGTAACTTATTTATTTATTTATTAACGGAATCCATTTACAAAAGTAATACATAGCATACCCATACAAACATATATATTCAGATACAAAACTATCTATAAATCAGTGAAAGGTGTAGATGAGTTAATTAATTAAAGCCCCTATGAAATAATATTTTTTAACTGCCCCTTAAAAGATGTTATCCTAGAGTCAAAAAAGCTTATCTGTCCTGACAGAACATTAGCACTTCGAGTCATTCGTGTAATTGGCTCATTAATGCCATAATTGGTATGGTGGAATGGGACTGAAAATATTTCTGATTGTCTATTCAATCTGGAAGGCACCCTAAGTTTAAAAAGAGACAATAACTCGAGACAATCTATAGTAGCATTTAAAACCTTATCCATAAAACATAAGTCGAGTAATGTTCGTCATGACTCTAATGTGGGTAAGTTCAGGTTATCTCTGACCCACTGATAGTAATACTCCTGTCTCCTGTAACCACATCTAAAAGCTGCCACCCTTAAAAATTTATTTTGAGTTTTTTCAATCTGCTCAATGTAGCAGTTATATGACAGGGACCACACAATTGAGCCATACTCCAAGATGGGCCTAACAAGAGAGCAATAAAGTAATCTAAAAGTAAACAAAGACAAATCAGTTGTAGACCGTTGGATAAAACCCAGCATTTTCATTGCCCTACTAGTCACCTGATTGATGTGACTTTTAAAAGACAACCTGGAGTCAATAAATATTCCTAAGTCAGAAACCTCTGTTTTGACACCAATTGCTACATTATTTATTTTATAAAGAAAAGCAATAGGGTTTCTTTGCTTAGAAAAAGTAATCTTATGGCACTTATTGATATTAAGGGACATTCTATTCAAGTTGCACCAATCGAAGAACAAATTGAGGTCTTTTTGCAGGAGCACAGCATCAGAAAGGGATGTGATAAGCCTAAATAGCTTCACATTGGGTTAGGTCTTATTGCCATTGGTTGTGTTAAGTATTTAAATTTGTTTGGATTTTTTTTATTATTTCTTGTTTTATGTGTAAAAGATCTATTATTAGGGTTTTCCATTGGAAATAAAGGCTCTGATCACTTCCTCATATGAGAAAATGTAAGAAAGAAAATTTGCTATATTACGTAAGACAACAAAATCTTGTGTACAAGCATCCTAAAAACTAAAAAATTCCAAATTCATTTTAAATTTCAAATTTCAAACAAATATAACATCTAAAACACTTTACCATAAAATTTACACACATTACCAAAATTAATCATAACAAAACAGATTGAGAAAAAAAAAGCACTTTTTTGATAAATTTCATTAAAAAATAAGTAAAGCTGTCAATAAAACAGAATTTAGAGGAAGTAAATTAAATTATTTAATAGGAAACAAAACTAACACACTAAAATGATGTCAGAGCACAGGTTAAAAGGTATCATTAAAAAAATCGTCAAGGCTATAATATGCCCTGGATAATAAAAGTGATTTTAATTTTGTTACTGTTTTGAATACAGTTTGGAGTGTGAGGTGTGCTGTTGTTGCATTCATTTTCAAAAAAAAATTACACTTAGATTTATACTGTCTTTTTTACAGTTTTTTTTTTGCTTTTTCTGTAAATGAAAAGTTTCTTTAGCAAAATAAAGTGGCTTTAACCAAGAATTGTTTTATGTTTATTTTTTAAGAGGCAAAGTATGGTAAGTATATCATATGGTAAAGCAAGTCTTAAGAACAAACTCACAAATTTGGACTATGTAACAGTGTTGCTTTTAACTGTAAATAAAACTTTGAATTTGAGTTATAGTATCAGGTGAACAAATTGCACTTTTAACCTACAAATTCTTAAAAAGTTATGTTTTTTTAAATGCTTTGCAAGAATAGTACTTAATCTGTATGTGCAGTATCAAATCATTATTTACTTTTAGATATAAACCAACAATTACAATTTACAATCTATTACAAAGCTGAGAAAGAGTAAGAGAGAGTGGGAATCAGACAGAAATATACCTAGTAATTAAATAAAAAAAAAATATGTCACTTAGATGAAAAAGACCAAATCCCAAGCTAAAAGAATAAAACCTACCATAACATTATCTGTGATCAAATAATCAGAATTTGAAAAACCTTTCAAATTGGCGAGTGCTTTCAGAGATTACATTTTTATGTAACAATTTAACATTACTTGGCAAAATAAATTATGTATCTTAGATTGGAAAGAAAGAAAGAAGAAAGAAAATGTGCCATATTACTTAAGACAACAAAATCTTGTGTACAAGCATCCTAAAAACTAAAAAATTTCAAATTCACTTGAAATTTCGAATTTCAAACATAACATCTAAAACACTACCATAAAATTTACACACATTACCAAAATTAATCATAACAAAACAGATATTATTAAAAAATAAGTAAAGCTGTCAATAAAACAGAATTTAGAGGAAATAAATAAAATTATTTAATAGGAAACAAAACTAAAACACTAAAATGATGTCAGAGCACAGGTTAAAAGGTATCATTAAAAAAATCGTCAAGGCTATAATATGCCCTGGAATTTCTTAACTTCTAAAATTTGTCTGATACATAGAGTAATGATACAGTTGTAAATTTTCTTGCTAAGGTATATTTTTTTTTTTTCATTAAATGGGAAACCCCCATTACAAAAAAAACAAATTATAAAATACAGTTATGTCAATAATTAATAATCCTTACTTAAACTATTAAGAGTTAAACCACTTAACTAAAAAAAAGACTCTAAAGTAAATAAACAAAACAAAAAAAATATCTTTGTATTAACTAATAGATTAGGAAGATAAATTCTCACTTGGTTTACCCATCAAACAACATATTAATTGAACAATACTAAGTATTCAAAATTTTCATTAAACTACCCTTAAAAGACCCATATGAATTGCTAAAAACATCTAGCCTCTCCTCCCGATCCAAAAAATCTAGAGATCTCTCCAAAAAAGAGTTTTTACCATAATTGGTTCTATGGAACCCAATATGAAATAAATTATTTTGTCTAAGTGTTCTCTGAGCAATAGAAAATTTAGCCTGGGAAAGTAAATCCGGACAGGATGTAATAGGTACCATTCAACAACTTATAGATAAAACAGATGTCAAACATTGTTCTTCTTTTATCCAAAGACAAAACTTTAACATAATTCAATATTTGGGAATAATCATGATTAGCAATAAGATCTAAATTAAACATGTAGTTTTAATATCTTAAAAATTTGTTTTGCACACTCTCCAGTAATGACTTATAGACATTATACTGGGGAGTCCAGATAGTTGAGCCATACTCAAGCTGTGATTGTACCAATCCCACATATACAGATTTGACAGCCTGCAATGATAACCCCTCACAATTTCTAAGCGTAAAACCCAACATTCTATTAGCTTTTACTACTATTTGGTCTATATGATTGCAGAAGTTTAATTTCGTGTCAAACAGTATTCCTAAATCCTTAGCAACATCCTTTAATTGAAGTTTCTGGCCGTTAATTGTGTAAAATATAGTATCCTACTTTTTTTCCTATGAAATGAAATTTGGAAGCATTTATTAATATTCAAATGCAACAAATTATTTTGGCACCACAGAGAAAGGCTATCAAGATCTTTCTGTAAGAGGCTGATATCAAGTTCATTCATAATAACCAAGAAAAGTTTGAGGTCATCAGCAAACATTAAAAATTCACAATACTCCAAGACATCCCTAAGGTCAGTTGACCAATAAATCCAGAGAGTGAGCTTGCAAATGAATCAAGTTCAGGGTGAGAGTTTAAATAGGCAAGACTACGACAGATTGGAGAATGTAAAGAATAGTTGGAGTGACAGATTGGTAAAGCAAACAGTTCATGTCTCCTTAGGGTGTGTGCAGGGACCTTTAAATTAAAGCTGTTGATGAGAGCAGGGCAATCAATAAGCCCATGAATAACCTTATACATAAAGCTGAGGTCACTTTGAATCCTTCTAGATTCCAACGATTGCAGTCCCAATATTGCCTCCAAGTCAAGTAGGTTATCTTGCATATTCAACTTGTAGGAACAGTACCAGGTAAACCTCTTTTGGATTCTTTGAAGTTGCATTTTGTGACAATTATAAAAAGGAGACCAAATGATCGAGGCATACTCTACATGACTTCTAACTAATGAACAATAAAGTATCTTCAAAGTAGATATAGACATGTCACGACAAGTTCGTAAAACAAAACCTAACATCTGAGAGGCCTTCTTGTAGGTGTTTGTTATTTGGCGGTGGTCCTTTACTGCAGGGTTGAAAAATTAGGAAGAATATTTCAAGAAGATGGTATTCATCAGTTTTGCTCTGACAAAGATATTTACCTATTCATTTATTGTAGAAGTACTCTACAGAAATAAAATTCTAAATGGTACATTTATAATTTCCAAAGTACATGATGAGAGCAAATCAAAAGGTCATTATCAAAACTTACCCCTAAATAATAATAATAATGTTTATTAATGTTTATTAAATAAATCATTGAATAAATCATAATTGTATTGAATTGGGGATTTTTTTTCTTCTCGAAAATGATAAATGTACATTTTTCTAGAGGGCCTAACCTGAAAATTACATTTTGTTTAATTAAATAGTCAGTAATAGAATTTATAGCATAATATAACTTTAAGTGATCTGCATACAACAAAAATAGGTATAAATTTTTTAAGACAATAGACAATATTGTTAATAAAGAATAAACATTAAATAGGTCCCAAGTGGGTACCTTGAGGATCACCAGACTTAACATTCATTCATTTAGACACAGCACCAAATAGTTTTACATATTGGACATAGTCTTTCAAATAGACAATGAATGAAAGGTTCATCTATTCAAAAATACAGTACTCTTTCCATCCACAATGTAGGAAAGTATGATTATTAGAGAATATTAGGATATTTTATGAAGAGGTCTTGGTGCATGTGAATATTGTTTTAAGAAAACAGCAGAAACTAATCTAAATATAAACAAGTATTATGTGTAACGCCAGGAGTATAATTTATTTGTGAGAAAAAACCAAAATGACTGAAAGATCTGAATATATGTACCATTTTTTTTTGTATGTGACAAAATAGACTTCAATATCTTCTAAAGAACTTTGTATTTGTGTTGAATATTTGAGTCAATTAATTTTTCCATTATTCGGCCAAACTTTTTGACTTCCCTTGGTATCTATCATATTAGTGGCCATCTTGGAAAGTCAAATTGTGGAAGGAATTTAATATTTGGCATAGGTGTTAAGTGACTGAAAAAATTTCAATTAAATAAATTATTTTAACACTTTTTGTCACATAATTATCACAGTTTCCTACCATAATGATTTCATCTGAAAGGTCATTTTTGGGGGTCATCTTGGATCAACCCTTCAGTGTTTTGATAGAACAGAACTGTCACTTCAACACTCGGGATAAGTCATCAATGCTTAGAACATTGAAAGGCCTTTCAATGTTCTAAAGCATCAATGATTCATGATGATTATTAACGGATTATACATCTAAAATTATACATTAATACCACGTTTCTGAGCTATCTGGGGCACTATAAACTATTATCATATTATAAGATTTGAATCCTAAATAGCTTCTCATAATATATTAATATTGGTATTTAGAAGAGAGTGGCTAAAAAACTTCTAAGCCTCCTTTCTCTATATCCCACATCCATCGCGCGTCTTATTTATTATACAATAATTTAGGTTTGATTGGCATCTTTCTAGGCAGCAGCAGCAGCAGCAGCATCTATAGCTTTGGTTTTTGTTCTTCGAATAAGAAAATGAAGTAAACCGTGGAATGTAGCAATTTCCTGCCGATGGCCGGCGGCCGACTAAATTCCTAATATGGCCACGCGCAAATCGCCCATTTGTATGTGTTTGCCGTTCCCGTTCCATTCACCTCCATTGTGGGACCGAGAGTACTATCGGAACTTAATATTCTAACAGTTTTCTTTTAATTTTATGCGATAAGTGCCATAGAACTTTTTCGAAAAGAGAAATGGCCACTCTGTAGTGTGGTCCTTTAGGGAATCCTGGGGGTGTATTAATAATAACTTAATGGCACTTCTTTAAAAGATATGGACTATTCAGCCTTAAGACTTTTAGTTCCTCTTAAGTTATCATGTCTCACAAGTGATCAAAAAGTAAATAAAGTACAAAAAAAATGCTTTGCAGCTAAAGAATACAACTAAATAAATATATTCAAAGATAGGAATTGAAGACAGAAAATGAGTATGAACAAAGTCCTCAATGGCAGCTGATTTTATAATATATTCTCTGACTTGTATCCAGTATGATACTCATTTATCATATGGGTACCAGACATAAATCTAAGCTCACTCTAAACATAAAAATCATATTACATACTAACTACCCCCTGGTACATCACATCGGGCAGCCATCTTGGATCGGCAAACGTCAAAATTGACAGAACCGTCACGTGACAGTAAATTTATTGACGCATAAGCGATCACGTGATCGGTGTCGATGAACTGTAAAAAGCTTACCAGATCAATATGCGTAATATACAAGGGCCGATCAAAAAGTTTTTATTTTATTTATTCAACTTAATAAAAAAATAGAAATTATTTGTCTTTTCCAGGCAGTTGAAGGGAATGCACGAAAATGATTATTGCGATTATAAAATTGTTATTAATACTGCAATATTTGATGAGCAAAGTCATCAATTCCTCATTGACAGTGGCAGACAGACACTAACCTTACATTTTCTCATACATTCTGACTTGTATCATTTATTAGATTGGTATCAAGCACTAAACACAAAAATAATATTCTCATTTTAAGAATGCTGTCTTGAGATCTGAAAATTTCATATAGTTTGTCTATAGTCCATAAGACTTGTATGATTATCCTATTACTCGTTCATCACATCAGGCAGCCATTTTGGATCGTCAAATGTCAAAATTCTCAGAACGGTCACCTGGTGATTCATTAATTGATGCTTAAGCGATCACGTGATCGGTGTCAATGAACTGTACAAAGCTCACTAGTTCAATTTGCTTGATATACAATTTATTCAGAAATGCATGCTGGGAAAATGTTGTTAAAAACACTGATTCTGACATTGCTTTAAAAATAGTTTATTACATTATATGCATTTTGTAAAAACAAGACATTATAGCAAAATTGAGCTTTGGGTAACAACTTACTACAAGTGTTCCAAGTTATAGGATATTTATGTCATAAATAAATGATCTCTTTAACTGATTATTAGTGGGTATTGGTATAGGAATATTTGATAACTGTTGAATAAGATTAGATCTATCCCGGAACAATCAAATGCCTATACTTATATACTGTCAAAAGAAGTATCATACTTTATTTCTCAAAAAGACGAGCCTGCAATCGAATTATTAAATTTCTTTTTGGTAAAATAATTTTATGTAGGAATGGTAAACACTGCAAGTATCCCAAAAGGGAAAACCATACCACAGGCTAGCTTTAATCAGAGCAAAATATGTCATTCTCAATACACTCTGATTCAAATTTTAGACTGCTCTGTATTGCTTACCTACATCTGTATCATGAACAATGCCTGCAGGATTACATCTACAAGTAAGAATTAGTATTTGTTATATTAAACATGAGTAAGCTGCTCTCGAACCAAATCCTTACTTTTAGCTACAAGATATTGGTATTGTCAGTAAAGACAGTTAAATGGTCACTAAACAGATGTCATTGATATATAAAAGTGGTTCCAGATTGACCCCTGTTGAACACCACAATTAATAGTCATTTTGTCTGAATCACAACCTGCATAGGAAACACTCTGAACTCAATGTAAAAAAGATATGATCTGAGCCATATAGTTCAAGCTTACAAAGTAGTATTTCATGACTGATACAGTCAAAAGCTTTTGTCAAGTCACAAAACACTGCTCCAAAAACTCGCCCTGATTTAAACGAACATATAAATGTTCCAGAAAAGAAAAGAGAACTAGTACTAGTATCTTTCTTCCAAAGGTAGAAAATAGGTCTTTCCTAAAACCAAACAGGTTAAAGTTAGTATGTTATGTTTGCTCAAAAATCTATGGACTAGTCTTTTTATAATCTTAGAAACAGTTAGAAATACACCAATAATGGAACAATTATAGAATTTTTAGTATATAAGGGAGTCATTATATAAAAAAGAAAAAAATATAAATGAAAACTATTTTCTGAAGGTATCTCATTTGAACAGTAAAAAAAATGTTTGGCAGTTTTCCTTGCAAAGGCATTTGACACAATTCCTTATCACTTGCTATTAAGTTTCCCGAGTACTTAGTGTGTGAGGAAGGCTGTGTTAAATGTCTTTGGAAATTATCTGAATAAATGCAAACAAATCTTATAAGAGTGAGCCAAAAAATATACAAACAAAGGGTCCTGTCCTTTTTTATTGTCTATATAAATTCTTCTACAATATTTACTTCCTATGCTGATGATACTCTTTTTATTTCTAACTATATGGAGGTGTGTGTATTCACTCTTTAGTTTCTGAGCTATTTGACAGGTTGTTTTCTGTTCATCATCAATTTTCATGGTACTGTAAGCCCATTGTATGAATGAATCTTTATTTGCAAAAAATACAACTACAGTTGTACAGTAGAAACTAGAATACAATCTATGTTTGAGCATTGTGAAACTAATGGGAGAAAAACAACTTAGTTTGTTAATAAGATATAATTATCAAACATAACACCAGTAATAAAATGCTAAGTAATAAATTGATTACAAAATATCATGACCTAATCGATAACATATTTTTAGTGATCATCATCATCATGGTTATTCTTAGGGTAGCTCTATAGTGACTAACTCTTTGTTATATCAGTATGGTTTGATTGCTGTGATTTTGAGAAGTACAGATCTTCATATAGACTTAAGGGTCTTAAATAGGGTTGGTTGTGATCATCTGGTTAGGAAGTTTGAAACTATGGGCCTGATTGGTAAGATTTTTGTGGAATGTCATAAAGTTTTGACTGATCGCAAACAGCTATGATAAATAATTGTCACATCCTCAGGGTGTGCATATGGGCCCTGTCTTTTTTCACTTTTTCATATGAGATTTGAATGATGTAATTGTTATTCATTCAAAGTATAGTCTGGAAGGAATTTCAACAAGGTGTAGGATATGTATTTTTGTTTTTGGTCCTTCTAATAAAGTTATTATTTATCAACACACAATCAGCAGTAATAAACTTACATTAAAAAAAAAAAAAAAAAAAACATGCTTTATTGTTATTAACAAAGAAAAATTGTTCTAAACAAAGCCACCTTAAATTACTACCATTAAACTAACCACTACACCCCATACACACTCGAGTTCCAAAACAAACATCAGAAAACAATACATAAGAACAGCAGAAAAAAAATACATAAAAAGTAAATTAAATTCCATAATTATCCCCTCAAGTATAAGACAGCAAAGAATTCTAACCATACAAACAATTCAAATAAAATTCAAATACTGTAAACTTACATTTAGGGAAAATTAGAATGTGTCGACATAGTATTATTCATCCAGTGAATAGTAACATTTTTCGGTCAAAAACGGTTCAGCACGCTTCTGTAAAACAAGCAGCATTTGTAGAAGGTAGGCAGCTGCATTACCCCAGAAGCAAATGGCATGCATGCCTAAGGTGGGATTCAATTAATGAAAAATATACAGATCTTCCAAACTGCATGACAAGCTCCAGGGTAGCCGCTCTGACTGCAAAACGACCTGCAGACACCTTTTTGCAAGTACCGAGGATATGCTCTTCAAATCTGAGTTCTCTGTTAATGAATATACCCAAAAATTTTGTATTATCAAACGGCTGAACTACTGAATTAGAAAAAGGCACGTGGTCTAGAGCACACTTAAAATACAATAATTTGTTTTTTTGAGGATTTAGTGACAGCAAGTTTGATTCAAACCAGAGATTTACTGCTTGAAGATCAGTTGCTAATGATGCGCAGAGTATCTGTGTCTGGGCTGTGCCAAAGAAGTGTGGTATCATCGGCCAATAGAGGAAATTTCCCCCGTACATTAAGATTGGTAAGATCATTTATGTATAGGAGAAAAAGTATAGGCCCCAAAACTGAACCCTGAGGAACTCCCAAGGTGATAGGATGGTAATCAGAGTACTTAGATCCTACAAGCACTCGCTGTTGCCGATCTTGCAGATAGGAAGCAAACCAAAAAGATGAAACTGCCCGAAATCCATAATGATGAAGCTTCCGCAGCAAAATCCTGTGGCAGACACAATCGAAAGCCTTCGACAAATCACAAAAAACTGCCGCCGAAACTCCACCAGCATTTATCTGGGAGTAAAGCTCATGAAAAAAATTAAACATGGCATCATTGGTACTGGTGTTTTCCCGGAAGCCAAATTGAAGTCTGGTGAGGATGTTTTTGGACTTTAAAAAGGACATTATTCGATTTTTAACCAGCTTTTCGGTTACCTTTGATAGCGTAGATAAGAGAGAGATGGGACGAAAGTTGGAAGGTTTATCAAGAGCTCCACCCTTGTGAATTGGGATAACTTTAGCTGATTGTAGGCAAGATGGAAATATCCCCTTGCTCCAAGAAAGGTTAATTGCGTCAACTAGTGTCTTTAGCGCCGTTTCTGGAAGGTTGAGAAAAATCTTAGCTGAAAGGTTGTCTTCTCCAGTTGAATTTTTATTTTTTTCAGTATACAGAATATCCTTGAGTTCGTTTAGGTTTGTAGGTATAAAGAAGAAGGAATTTGGAATATGAATGGCTGGCATAAAGGAAAGAGGATCCACAGAAGGGTTCAAATTTTGCTGAAGTTGTAGAGCAATATTAGAAAAAAATTGTTAAAATCATTGGGAGAGACTTCAGGGCATTGTCTTGACTGCTTACCACAATTGTGAGGAATATCATTAATAATTTTCCAACTCTCCTTATATTTGTTAGATGAACCACTTAAACGGTTGGAGTAGTAAGTTTGCTTAGAGATTCTTATCAGACGACGATACAAGGCTCGGTAAGAATTGAAATAGTTATGAAAAACTGGAGAGTCAGTGAACTTTCTTATTGTGTGAAGAGATCTCAGATTTCTTGAAGATACTTTCAAACCCCTCGTGAACCAAGATTTTATAGGTTTGGATTTCGGTTTGATTTTAATCATTGGGAAGGAAGCATCAAAGAGCTTAACAATTTTTGTGTGAAAGGAAGATAAATCGAAAATAGAATTTCAGGACTCAAGAGCTGAAAGTTGACGAAACTTATTAAACTTATCAATACCAAAAATTCGACCATATCACTATGCAGATACACTACATTCCTTTTGTATATTTGCTATTTTACATAGTATAAACTCATGGTCTGATAAAGCAGAATTTGCGACTGTACACTCCACGGAGTCATATGGAAAATTAGAACAAATATAGTCAATAGTGGAGCTTGTTGACTGTGCTTTACGAGTAGAATCTTTTACATGCATATGTATATTAAATGCCCCCATTAGATGATCGAGGCGCAGAGTAAAGACAGAATTTTTATCATTAAAGTTGATATTAAAGTCTCCTGTAAGAACTACGTAAGCCGCCGATGGAATTTCAAATAAAAGTGCCTCTAATTTTAAAAAGAATTCGCTGCAGTCTTCTAGAGGAGATCTATAAATACAAATTACATATAAGTTTATGGATTTGGAGTAAATTACTGTAAATTCAAAAGTCATTTCCTTTAGGAGATGGTTAAATTTATCTACCTGTTGAAAAGAGTTGTGTTCTAAAAAGTTTTTACATAATAATATCATACATCCACCATGAGAAGACAAAAACTAGACAAAATAACATAATTTGGTAGATCAATAAGCTCACCTGGTTTAAGCCAGTGCCCAGTAAGTAATAAAATACTAGGATAGTTTAAGTCATGCAAAAAAAGTGAAAGTTCACTAGTTTTATGTCGCAGAGATTGAATATTTAACAACATTAGAGTTAGTTGGCTAGGTAAAACATTAGATTAAATGTGTTTTACATTTACATAATTGTTACTAGCTTGTATGTCAACAGTAGAGAGTTTACTATTCCCAAATGTTACATTGGACTGAGATGTTGACAGTCTTGGTGAAAATTCAATTTAATATTATTTAATTGACAGAAATCAATGAGATAATGTACCATGCGCTCCTTATTTATGTAATCACCAACAATGGGTATACAAGCGTAGTTCCATTTAGGGATTCAATGCATTTTGAGATTTCGCGATGTTGTGACGTTATAAATGAATTAAGTATGGGACTATTTTTAAACAGAGAAGGTCCTATTAAAACTACGTTTGTATTATCCATGTTTCTAAGTCTTTTTTGAATATCCCCAATGCTGCATCGTTGAGCATCCCGAGCACTGATTTAAGTGAACCAAGAAACACAAAAACGAAGTCCGAATTAGTAAACCGTTCGGAGAATTGGAAAGTCTCTTGAAGCAGGTCTTCAGTCAGCAAATTAGATGTCTTTTGGCAGTTTAGATCATACTTGCTACCAATTGATTTTTTAAAGAGTGACAGATACCCTCTAACATTCGATCCAATGACCAACATTTTGTTCTTCCTGGGATAGCGTCGTTCTGCTTTGGTATTGGTAAAGGTATTGCTGGGTTTGGGTACATTTTCTGCGGATGTAGGACAGGATTGAACTCAGGTAGCCTCATATTTTAGACTCTCAACTTCCATACGTTGCGCCGCATTTTCCAGTTCTAGTGTACGGATTGTTGATCTCATGTTCTTGCTAGTACTTGTAAGATCTTGTAGGCGCTGATTTAGATCAGTTTCCAAGTCCTTATACTTTTGTATAGTTTCTCTTAGAGTTAGCTCTTCAAATTGGAGTTTTTTAATTTCATCCTGAAGTGTTATAATTCTTTGGCTTTGTTTTTCCAAATCGGAAGCAAATTTATTTTCTGCCTCTGTGACTAGACTGTCATAATTGGCACTATTACGACGTAATCTTTCGATGAACCTGTCTTTAAGCTCGAGATCTTTAGAAAGTGTGTCTATTTTTGTGGTGAAGGTCGCTTTTTCTTCTTCCTCTTCTTGTCGTCGCAGCTGGCAACTCTTTGAGCAAAATTGCTTGAAGTCTTTTTTACAGCATTTAAAAACTTGCTGCATGGTTACTAGATTTATATGTTAATGACTTTTCAAAATTAGTTTCGGAGAGTTCAATAAATTCACGACAGAGGTCAAGTTTAGCAAAACACTCGCGGAAAACGGTTATTATTCTATTATTTTGAAAATAGCTCTAACAACATTAGTTGATAGAGTTAAAGATTTAGGTGTTCTTTTTGATATTAAGCTAACTTTTTAATTAAATACTTTGGATATTATTAACAGGAGTATGCCCAGATTTGGTTTTATCACTGGAAATAGCATACATCTTTTACTTGACTGTTTCAAATTGCTTTATTGCTCTTCTTTCCTTGTTAGGATTGTCATATTGAAGGCCTTGTTAGGATTGTCATATTGAAGGCCTTGATTGATATTGAAGAGCCATTGCTTATAAAGTTCAAGTTAAAATTTTTCATAATTTGCATGGACTATGCTTAATACTATCAGTATCCAGTTTGGTATTCCTATTCTTCAAATCAGACAGCTTCATTTCTTATGCTTTAGCATTTCATAAGATCTTGTTGAAAGAACAATTCCTTTTAACCCATATCAATGAAGGGTTAACTCTGCTATGTTTCCTTTACCTTTTCATTTAGGCAACTAAAGGTTTTTTCTGTAGGAAAATAGTAGCACGCTAAACTTACGGTTATTTAGATAAAAAATTGTTAATCTTACACTTTGACATATAGATAACATGTAAACAGACTCAGATAAGAATCTTTAATATAACTGAAGAATGCTATAAGCAGTGGAAACAAATCAAAATTATTCTTTATTACTAACGTTTTTCACCCCCAATAAAAACCTGCTGAATTTATATTACGAAATGAAAAAAAGTCCAATAAAAAATTTGATTTAATCAGGGCTCGTCTGCAAGATCCGGAACAAATTAAAAAAAAATTAATATAACGTCCTTTATCATCATCATTGATTTTTATCAAAAAAGAAAATTTCCAGTGAACACACTATTGCACATCCACTTTAACAAACGTGACTTGTACTCCGAAATGTCTCTCCTTCTCTTTCCTCCCCGTAGTTGCACCGGGGAGGCCTTCTGCCCTCGTACCCCCTTCCCCCAACCCTCTTTCGGCCTAGTTGCAGAACGGGGTGCGTCGACCTCCGCGCTATGCAGCTAAACCGAGTCGTGTCCTACTTGAGATCTCTCTCTGGATCGATGTCAGGAGGAGAACAGGAAGTTTTTTTTTTCTTTTCTTTGATCCAGTTGGATAGAGTTAAGAGGTTTATCAGTAATGGCGTTTAGGAAATATAGGAAGAACACAGCATGATGTTTATCTGCAACGTTGCTGTAGTATATGGTGTCAATGTACAGGACGGGGTCCAGGTTAATAAGAATTATACTTCATTTGCCTAAATTGCACTTGGAAATGTTTAGCATTATCAAATACATTTTAATCTTAAGTGGGTAGCATATGATCTCATTACTACCAATTTTTGAGAAGTGCATTGCTACGCAGCTAGTAAGGTTTTTTGAGAAAAATTATTTATTCACAACGTGCCAATTTGGTTTCCGAAAAAACAGGAATACAGTTAAGGCAATCCTGGACCTTGTTGCTTTTGTCATGGATTCTTTTAACAAGTTAAATTTTAGCAGTGTCTTGTTCTGTGACTTGTGCAAGGCATTTGATTGTGTGCCCCATATAGTATTCTGTTGCAAAAACTTGCTAAGTATAGTTTTAGTCTATTAGTTAATTTTTCCAGTTTTGCTATACCAGGACGCCAGCTACAAAGCCTTGAATAAAAAATGTATTATCAAAGTGATTTAAATGAAATTTTGTAGGGACGTTATAAAAGGTACTAGTATTATTGTAACGCAAAAACAAAGTAATTCGGTTCATTAAAACGCGAGTTATAAGCCAAGGAACCCAAAACAACTTTTTAAATTTTGCTTCATTGGGACGCCATCTACAAAAACTTGAATAAAAAATTTATCATTAAAAGGATTTCAATGAAATCTTGTAAAAATGTAAAAAAAACTCCCAGAAATAATTTAAGATCAAAAACAAGTAAATCGGAGTATTAAAACGCGTGTTATAGGCAAGTGAACCTAAAACAATTTTTCCAGTTTCGCTATACTAGGACGGCAGCTACAAGGCCTTGAATAAAAAATTTATTATCAAAGTGATTTAAATGAAATTTTGTAAGGACGTTAAAAAAGGTACTAGTATTATTGTAACGCAAAAACAAAGTAATTCGGTTCATTAAAACGCGAGTTATAAACCAAGGAACCCAAAACAATTTTTTGAGTTTTGCTACACTGGGAGGCCATCTACAAAAACTTGAATAAAAAATTTATTATTAAAGGGATTTGAATGAAATTTTGTAGAAATGTTAAAAAAAACCCCAAAAATAATTTAAGATCAAAACCAAGTAAATCGGAGTATTAAAACGCGTGTTATAGGCAAGTGAACCTAAAACAATTTTTCCAGTATTGCTATACCAGGACGCCAGCTACAAAGCCTTGAATAAAAAATGTATTATCTAAGTGATTTAAATAAAATTTTGTAGGGACGTTAAAAAAGGTACTAGTATTATTGTAACGCAAAAACAAAGTAATTCGGTTCATTAAAACGCAAGTTATAAGCCAAGGAACCCAAAACAATTTTTTGAGTTTTGCTACACTGGAACGCCATCTACAAAAACTTGAATAAAAAAATTATTATTAAAGGGATTTAAATGAAATTTTGTAAAAATATTTAAAAAACTCCCAGAAATAATTTAAGATCAAAAACAAGTAAATCGAAGTATTAAAACGCGTGTTATAGGCAAGTGAACCTAAAACAATTTGTCCAGTTTTGCTATACTAGGACGCCAGCTGCAAAGCCTTGAATAAAAAATGTATTATCAAAGTGATTTAAATGAAATTTTGTAGGGACGTTAAAAAAGGTACTAGTATTATTGTAACGCAAAAACAAAGTAATTCGGCTCATTAAAACGCGAGTTATAAGCCAAGGAACCCAATAAAATTTTTTGAGTTTTGCTACACTGGGACGCCATCTACAAAAACTTGAATAAAAAATTTATTATTAAAGGGATTTGAATGAAATTTTATAGAAATGTTAAAAAAAACTGCCGGAAATAATTTAAGATTAAAACCAAGTAAATCGGAGTATTAAAACGCGTGTTATAGGCAAGTGAACCTAAAACAATTTTTCCAGTTTTGCTATACTAGGACGCCAGCTACAAAGCCTTGAATAAAAAATGTATTATCAAAGTGATTTAAATGAAATTTCGTAGGAACGTTAAAAAAGGTACTAGTATTATTGTAACGCAAAAACAAAGTAATTCGGTTCATTAAAACGCGAGTTATAAGTCAAGGAACCCAAAACAATATTTTGAGTTTTGCTACACTGGGGCGCCATCTACAAAAACTTGAATAAAAAATGTATTATCAAAGTGATTTAAATGAAATTTTGTAGGGACGTTAAAAAAGGTACTAGTATTATTATAACGCAAAAACAAAGTAACTCGGTTCATTAAAACGCGAGTTATAAGCCAAGGAACCCAAAACAATTTTTTCAGTTTTGCTACACTAGAACGCCATCTACAAAAACTTGAATAAAAAATTTATCATTAAAAGGATTTAAATGAAATTTTGTAAAAGTGTTAAAAAAACTTCCAGAAATAATTTAAGATCAAAAACAAGTAAATCGGAGTATTAAAACGCGTGTTATAGGCAAGTGAACCTAAAACAATTTTTCTAGTTTTGCTATACTAGGACGCCAGCTACAAAGCCTTGAATAAAAAATATATTATCAAAGTGATTTAAATGAAATTTCGTAGGGACGTTATAAAAGGTACTAGTATTATTGTAACGCAAAAACAAAGTAATTCGGTTCATTAAAACGCGAGTTATAAACCAAGGAACCCAAAACAATTTTTTGAGTTTTGCTACACTGGGACGCCATCTACAAAAACTTGAATAAAAAAATTATTATTGAAGGGATTTGAATGAAATTTTGTAAAAATATTAAAAAAACTCCCAGAAATAATTTAAGATTAAAACCAAGTAAATCGGAATATTAAAACGCGTGTTATAGGCAAGTGAACCTAAAACAATTTTTCCAGTTTTGCTATACCAGGACGCCAGCTACAAAGCCTTAAATAAAAAATGTATTATCAAAGTGATTTAAATGAAATTTTGTAGGGACGTTAAAAAGGGTACTAGTATTATTGTAACGCAAAAACAAAGTAATTCGGTTCATTAAAACGCGAGTTATAAGCCAAGGAATCCAATAAAATTTTTTGAGTTTTGCTACACTGGGACGCCATCTACAAAAACTTGAATAAAAAATTTATTATTAAAGGGATTTGAATGAAATTTTGTAGAAATGTTAAGAAAAGTCTCAGTATTAGTTTAAGACTAAAATAAAGTAAATCGGAGCATTAATACGCATATTATAGGCCAGTGAATCCAAAACAATTTTTCGAGTTTTGCTATAATAGGACGCCAACGACAAAACCTTAATAATCATTAAAAACATAATAATTATTAAAAACAAAAACAGTAAACTTTTGGTGAGAGACGTACCCAAGGGAACATAATTAGGTAAAAAATCAAATACTCTTTAAATTAATTAATTATAAATTATGAAATCATCTTCTATAGGAAACAAGTGTAGATTCTGACAGAGCATTCTGTTTTAAGAACAGAGAGAGGCTTGTCGAGTATGTCACCAGATTTATGGGTTTTAACTATAACCAACATAGAGTCAGTGGTACTGAGGAAGGTCCTGTCTACTCCCCTATCAGATCAAACAGCAAAAAACTCTCTTCCTGGCTTTAAAAGGTTAATAAAGGATTTTTTTGTGGAAATTGCACCATATTCTGTACAAGGATTTCTTAATTATAGTCCTGCTATTCCATATTGACAAGTTAATTTTTAATCTGTTTAAATTTTTTGTTATTATATAGTTGATTTACTGTACACTGTTTGTTTGTTCTTATTGTTAGTCATTTAAAATGTAAAATGTGTACGCTATTATGCGCAACTATATTTTATACACAATTTTTTATAAATAGATTGATTTAATTTAAAACACTATTTTATCTGTATCTTATGCAAACTATTTAAAATGTATTTTTTTATTACCTGGAATTATTCCCTAGTTTTTGTTTATAGCCGTATAGGGGAATTAAAATGGCTAATTATCACTTTATTAATAGGTTAGATAATGCTAATAAACAAACATGTTTACTTCAACTAATATACAGGATGTAACAGGCTTTAGTTAGTTTTTTTTAATGCATTAATAGGCTACTTAATTTCACAAAAATCACTCACTTCAGAAGTAACAGTAATTTCCGTATTTTGAATATAATCTGGTGGACTTTTTACGTCAATAGCTGCACCTTCAAATTCACTTTGATAGATATGTGTGTAGCACATGTTGACGTTTAGTTGACATTTCTGGTTAAACAAAAAATGCTAGAAAAAAAGAAAGACAAATAGCTTAGTTGTTGTGACACTCTGTATAAAATAATATATCCTACTAAAAAAAAAATAACAAATGCCATGAATGGACTTGTTTGACCTTCACATTTGCGCCGTTTACTAGAAAACTGATATATTTTGCCGTTTTTTTAACCGATTAAAGCATGACAAACGACGATAATCATTATTAGATTAGCGTGTAATAAGAACGTGATTTAACCCGACTAAATAACAGAGGGGGGAGGTACATCCCTGACCTGAGCTAAGTCTATAAAGGATGGAACAACAAAAAAAAAAATAACGAGACGCAGAAAAAACCCTTTTGTTGATAAATCCGCGCCCTTTCTCGAATGTCCGTCCTCACCTTTCCCGAAAAAAAAAAATCGATGAAGACAACTCCCGAACACAATGAAGTGGTGCGGTATACACGAGATCAGGTTTTGGTCTCAATGGTCTTTGCAACGTACTTTTTTTCGTGTTTTTTTTTCTTCGGCTACTAGTTTATTCATGTTTGATATTATCGTGAAGGGTTCGGTAGTAAAAAGGCAGGAATCTTCCTTTAGGGCCATTAAAACATTATTATATCGTACAATAGGTATTTGGACCATTGAAGAAAGCCTTGAGTGACTGTGAATGAGGGAAAGATTGTTATAAATTCATTTTTAAATTCAAGAGTACCGGGTGAATTTGAAGCTTCAGAGGAAACAACAGTTTGATATCGATTAGTAGTCGTCGAAATTCTCTCATTGGGAAGTAGGAAGAAATTTTAAAGGAACGGAGAACAACTACGTGTTTACTGGGTGACCCGGAAGTCATAAAATTCCATATTTCTTACCTCTCTGTATATTTATCAAAAAACGCTGAAATAGGTGTCTAATGAATTTATTTATATAATTTGTATAAAAAATTTCAGGAGTGTATCTGCTGTAGATTTTGAGTTATGCACATTTTGTGATATTTATAGAAAAAAAAATCATCCTCCACATATAATTCGAAATTTCTCAACACTCTCTATATTTATCAAAAAACGCTAAAATAGGTATCTAATGAATTTATTTATATAATTTGTATACAAAATTTTAAGAGTGTAGCTGATGTAGATTTTGAGTTATTAACACTTTGTGATAATTATAGAAAAAAATCACCCTCCACATATAATTCAAAATTTCTCAATACCCTCTATATTTAACAAAAAACGCTGAAATAGTTGTCTAATAAATTTATTTATATAATCTGTGTACAAAATTTCAAGAGTGTATTTGCTGTAGATTTTGAGTTATTAACACTTTGTGATATTTATAGAAAAAAAATCATCCTCCACATATAATTCCAAATTTCTCAACACCCTCTATATTGATCAAAAAACGCTGAAATAGGTGTCTAATGAATTTATTTATATAATTTGTATACAAAATTTCAAGAGTGTATCTGCTGTAGATTTTGAGTTATGCTCATTTTGTGATATTTATAGAAAAAAAAATCATCCTCCACATATAATTCAAAATTTCTCAACACCCTCTATATTTATCAAAAAACGCTGAAATAGGTGTCTAATGAATTTATTTATATAATTTGTATACAAAATTTCAAGAGTGTATCTGCTGTAGTTTCCGAGTTATGGACAGTTTGCCTTATTTTAAAATAAAATCCATTTTTCACATATAAATTTTTTATATTTAAACAAATCCTGGTATTAAATACATATACCTGTTTGTTCAACTCAGGTCTTAAGTGCAATACAGTTAGAAGTAAGGATTTCACCGGTATTCAGCTGCTGTTGGCAAAGAATATTGGTTAATATTTTGTTAACTATACTATGATTTCCTTTATTCTCCAGATTTATAAAATCTGGCAATATTGGATTTTAATTGAAAATATGTTCGTCAGAGAAACAAAGTCATAAATAATAATAAAATAATTAAATTTTACATTCCAGGCCCTAAAGCCTATATAGATAAAAAACGGTGATTTAAACATTATGTATTTTGCAAGGAATTTAAGGAATCATATACCGGTCTGGTCAATTCAGGTCTTGAGTGCGACTTGGTACACGTTGTCCTGACCCTAGTACTTAGTCGGTTTTTATAGTGTTGTAGTGCGTAGTTGCTGCTTATAGATGTGCCCAGATCCTTGACGTATGTAGTTTAGGGGGAGATCCTATTCAAAGAACGGTGTGAGATGAGTACGAGGAATATTTGTCATCAAATTGTTTGGCAAACGTTCGCTGATTGTTTTTTTATTACAGCTAAATAGAGCTTTCAATAGGCCACTCTCTGTATAGATCACAATCCTTTATGATCGGAGAAAAGTTTAAAGAACTCTGGTCTTCGTGGATGCGACTTCGTTAATGACTGTATAGGTAGAACTGATTTCTTGTTATACCCATGCCATGTTTGCAGAGTACAGGTATACCCTTGAAGATTTTTCATAAGGTGTGCATTTGTCCAGAGTATGTCACCTCTTATACGTTTTCACAATTATGTGTAAACGTATAAGAGGTTAAAGAAATTTTTGTTCAAAAGTTATGGACGATTTCTATAGTCGTATTAAATCGTCGATTCAATCGAAACACAATTGACAAGACTGTTTCGTACGATACGAATTAATACGAAAAAATGTTTAGAATTCGTACGAGTCGACAGTCAAGTAAACGAGATTCGTATCTATACGAATACGATCCATCTCCACTGTGGATTAAAAGCAGGCCGATAACCTCAAACAAGAAAACCGTCATAAATGAAAAGCTTTACGAAATCCCCTCGGGAGGCCTTAAGTGAGGATAAACTAACGATTTTTACGACACAGAGGTAAAACCCGGGGCATCGAATCGCGCCCCAGCACCTGTGCAATTTAAAATGCAAGCACCGCATCCGCCATGTTATTATTTGTGCAGAAGAGGTTAACGGTAAATAGGCTCAATAATTAGCCGGTGCAGGGATAGTTATTCATTCTAGCAGAACATTGCATTGTGGAAAATTACTGGTGCCTTCGCTACATCCACGGTATGTCATTAATATACTACGGTTGCGATAATGGGCCAAAGGAGAAGACGGTTTTTTTCCCCATTGATAAATTTAAAGAATCGTAAGTTCTAGACAGTTTTAGGTAAGTTGGCAACGTCGCGTTAGGTTTTACGTGGTCACGTTAACATTTGTTCGCTTGACAGGTGTCAATAGGGGCAATACCAACATAAATATTTTTAAAAGAAAAAGAGGGCTTAGAAGTTATACGGATAACTGCAGCAAATATTCACTTCCAAGGCCTGGGAATTTCTAAAATTAAGTGGCTGATGCTAATAAGTCAGTTAAAACTATGTTTTGTGACGTAACCAATCGTTATTCGAGTTTGGTCATAAACTATGTTGTCGTAAAAATGACAAAAATATCACATTCTGAAACGACGGTTGGGCGCCATCTTGGAAAACGTCGAGAAACAAAATGGCGACGCCCTTAATGAAGAGATTAATCGATCGATGTTTAAATGTTTTATCGAAACGTATACGTACATGCCTATACCTCCGAACCGAAAATAAAATTTCCAATCGAATATCAAGAAAAACGATTACGCTCGCCAATTACTTCAAACGGAGATTTCGCCAGATCTACGACGTAATTTGTGCGAGAAGTCGTTGAACCCGTTATTATAGAGGTTGTGTTGATACTCGATACTAGGTGATCATATAAACAAGTTAATTTCAATAAATTCGAAATCACCTTTTACTATTTCGGTATTATTTCCGAGGTTATAAACGAGGCGCGTTATTATGCGAGTGTCGTGAGAAAGTTGACGTTTTTTTTACTCTTCAATGTTTTATACAAATTCCGGTAATTTTATTATTATTATTGTAACGTTTATTTTATACAACGGCAACGCCGTTTTGGTTTTGATGCATGGTGAGCGTATTTTTGAGGTTATAGGACTCGTGAATAACCGTCATAGGGGCGCTGTTGCCAATTAGTGCAACAGTTATTTTTATAGGGTTGGTAAAATCTGCTCACATAACGAAAATAAATGCTTACACATTCACGAGACAGCATAACCAACCAACAATACAAAAGCTTAGAGAAGCGGTGGTTGCCGTCTACACACTGATGCTGACAAATCTGCTAGCGTCTTCTCGCTTGGCAACGGACGCTGTTGTAACTAACTTGACGTGCCTAATTAGACCAATCAAAATGGTAGAAAGGCGTGGCCAAATTACGGCGGGAAAATCAAATTTCATATAATAAGAAATCTTATATTTTTTTTATGTAATTGCAATATCTAAAGGAAATGGATGGAAAATAGGGCCTTTTTGATTAGGTGTTAGCATCAGATATTGATCAGGATAAAATAAAACTTCAGCTTTATTTTATATATCTAAACGAGTTAATGTAGTGCAAAGTGCAATAATCAGTTAATCATAGTGTACTATATATCACTAATTTCCAAATAAAAATAAAACCATGTTTTTCTTTAATACATTTAGTATTAATTTTCCTGAAAAATTTTTTTTAATTATACACATTTTAGACAAGAATTTATTATAACACTGAACCCCAATTTATCAATCTCATTTTCTTTCAATAATTGTGAAAAAGAAATTAATGAGAAGCTAGACCTTTCGTAATATGTATTTATAATGAACAAGTTAAAAATTAAACATTTAAAAGGCGAAACTTCTTGATTGAAACCAACTGAAGTTGATTTAATTAAAGACCAAAAATTGGCAATACAAGAAGATAACAGTAATAAATAAAATGACACTTTCTTACTGGAAACCTGGAAATCAATTAAAACATTACTCCTGACATTGAAAGATACACTTTTTAGCAAAAAAGTAATTGATCATGACAACCTTAAATGACATGACATGACAAATGATGTTCTATCAGTCAATGTCAACAACGTCAGTTCTATCAATTTTGCACATTTGACACACGATTCCGATCATCATCATAAAAGCTTCATACATGTGACCAACAAAAATTTATTCTAAACTTGTCATTGTAGTGATACAACTATGCAATAATATTTAAGTAATCCATAGTGGCCAAATCTTAACATTACTCCTCGATTTGAATTATATACAGGGTGTTTCTTAACCTATACGCATAAACTTGGGAAATTATTGCTGACGGCAAATAATGACTAATAGTGAAAAAAAAAATTAGTAAAATAGTTTTAATTACGGAGATAAACGACTTAATAATTAAAATTTAAAAAAAACGTAAATTCTCCAAAATAAATGTTTATTTAACTATTATAGTAACTGTTCGAAGTTATTTCCATGACTTTCAATACATAATTGAGCACGCCTAATCCAAGAGTTGCAGACAGCAGCTAATCCAGGTTGTAGTCGAACTTCCTCGGCGGCAGCAAATATCCGATTTTTTAATTTTTGTTCATTGTCAACTTCGGTTACCAGAGATTTTAGGTGGCCCCAAAAATAAAAGTCAAGCGGATTAAGGTCGGGTGATCGAGGAGGCCATCCAATTGGACCACCTCGGCCTATTCATCGTTCGGGGCACATTCGATCCAAATGCCGTCGCACTGGTCGCGCAAAATGTAGTGGAGCACCATCGTGAAGAAACCACAAATTCTGCCTAATGTGAAGAGGGACTTCTTCAAGGAGTACCGGCAAATTTTGTCGCAAGAATTGTAAATAAAGAGCACCAGTTAGACGATTATCCAAAATGAAAGGGCCAATAAGTATTCCGTTTACAATTCCAGCCCACACATTTACTGAAAATCGTTGTTGAAAGTTTGTTCGCCGAATGGCATGCGGATTTTCAACTGCCCAAAAATGCGTGTTGCGAAAATTGTGAATACCATTGCGTGTGAAAATTGCTCCATCCGTAGCTAAAATGTTCCTGGTAAAGTTTGGGTTTAACTGCTGCTGATGTAACAACCACTCGCAAAAGTTTGCTCGAGGCGCATGATCCCTTGGAAGTAAAGCTTGTACTCTTTGGACGTGAAATGGATACAGTAATTCATGCCTTAAAATTCGCCAAACTGTGAGTGGTGATAATCCAAATTGTTCTAGTGCTTATGTC
This sequence comes from Anthonomus grandis grandis, assembly GCF_022605725.1. Taxonomy (NCBI): domain Eukaryota; kingdom Metazoa; phylum Arthropoda; class Insecta; order Coleoptera; family Curculionidae; genus Anthonomus; species Anthonomus grandis. The sequence continues at coordinate 4,098,339 of NC_065548.1, forward strand.
AGGTTGCTCTTCGATGATGGAGTCCATAAAATGAGAGAATATGCCGGTGACGTAAAATGCGCACAAACTTAAATTTAAACCAAAAAATCAATAAAGGGGAGGCCCCATATTTCCCTGATTAGGTTTACTTGACCGTGAATACATGCATCTCTCTCTTTCACATCTGCTAGAATTCTACGCTTCTACGCTTAACGATAGCCAGCTTAGATGCGCGAAGTCTGACGTCACCGGCATATTCTCTCATTTTATGAACTCTATCTTAAATCAAATTCTCCAGATTTAAAATGCGCCTAGGTCTAAAGGCTCCACCATGTTGCCCGAACGAAATACGACCACAACTGTATCAACTGATAGCAAAGTAGGTACTACTAAACATAATAAACATCATCCGGACTCGTTTACTTCTTAATTTGAAAACAAAAATTCCACCTGATAAAGTTATTACATTTTTGTGAAAAAAAAAGAACTATCACAGAAACTAAAAATGTTTTACTTAATTTTTTTTCACTATTAGTCATTATTTATCATTAGCAATAATTTCCCAAGTTTATGCGCATAGGTTAAGAAACACCCTGTATAATACATGAAAATCGCTAAACAAGTTTGATTATGCAACTTAAGCTGCACAAATCTTATTCCTTAAACTTAGAAATATCTTTTTACCTAAACATTTTATTAAAATATCTATATATATTAGATACATAGGTACTCCATTTGAACTTCTTTCTTAGAAATTAAATCTTCTAGATAATGATTCTTTGCATCAATATCTTTAACCCTTTTCGAAAATTCATTACTTTTAAATATCAAAATGAAACTTTTGTTATCGCAGAATAAAACAGTTTTGCATTAACTTAAATTAACATTTACCGTACACATTACCATACCGTAATAATACCGTCACTGTCTATGAGATCTTGGTACCGCAGCTACATATTCAGCTTCTACTGTTGACCACACAGGTCTGCTCTTTCCAAAAACCATGATATGGAATTGTTTCCACATAGAATTATACACCAACTGACGCTTTTCCTGTCTCTTTTATCAGTAGCTCAATCTGAAAACCCTTTAAGTATTAATTGACAATGTTTGTTCTTATAATAAGTTAACCCAAGTTCCTTGCAAATATTTTAAAACCATTTTCTAGGCTTCCATGTTTCATTAGTTAAATAATCTAGAAATCACTTTACTAAGTAAGGTATATTACTTAATACTTCACCCTCTATGCTATAGAAACCCTTTTTCCATAGGCGTTTTGTTTGCTTTACATTCCATTATGTTAAAGTGAGTCAATACCTTTGCTAATTAATTTTAATTACGTTCTTTGTTCTAGTAATCTTCGTTCCAAGAAAATATTTAACTTTATTAAAGCCTTTAGCTTGAAAATTACTTTTTAATAAATAAATAATAATACTCAAGCTCTTTTGTTAAAGTATAAACAACACTAATAGGGTAACAGGCACAGTTGTTGGCACTCCGTTAGTTATTGGCACCCATTTCACAAATAGTGTTTTATTAAGATTATAAATAAAAATCTTTAAATCCTTCGAATCTTAATATAATATAATATTTCCACAGGTCAGGCTTGATAGTTCAAATACATCTTTGAAAGTCAACAGCCTATGTCTTGTGGTGTTTAAGATATTGAGCTAAATATTGTTTTGTTAAAGTCTTAGTGATTGGCACCTTGGTGATAAGATATTTAAGGAGGTGTAATACAACTAAAAAGGTAAATGTGAGTTATATGAATTAAACAGACATTATTGTGCTAAAAAATGCATGATGCACTGATTTTTCCCGCGTTTTTCGGTTATTTACTAGGATGCCAATTACTGTATAGAAGATTTGATTAAATGATAGTTATTGGCACTCATATGGCACTAGTGCCAATAACTAAATTTTTAAGATTTGTACTTTATTATATATTTTGTGTTTAATGATAATTTTTTTAAATTATTTACATTTAATTTAAATCATAATAAAGTAAAATAAACCAAATACAGTTGTTGGCACTATGTCAATTATTGTATTTTTGGGTGCCAATAACTATCGATGTTGGCAAATATAACTACATTAGATTGAGATTTAATGGAATAGGTACCTAGGTATTCAGTACTTTTCTGTAACTTACTATTTAACCGGAACTAACTAAGGTTTTATTTTTTTTTAATATTTTCTAAAAATGGGCAAAAGCATACTGGCCCTTATTTATTAATGGGAACTAATAAAATTAAAGTAATTTTCAGAGACAAACCAAATGTCATAATTTGTTAATTTTAAAACAAAAAAAGTTATAGAAGTGAATTGTCTACTTGCGGCACTCACTATATATAATACTATTCTGATACTCATTTACTTACTTAGATATTTTTTTATAGAAAATGCCTAAAGTAAGAGAGGACCTAAAATATAGCAAAAGTTATAATGAAGAAAACCTGCAAAAAGCTTTAGAAGAAATTAAAAATGGGTTACCAAAAAAAACAGCTGCTAAAAAATTTGGTATACCACGTGCCACCCTACAGTTCCGGTTAAGTACAAAATTTTGTAAAACTGGTCATGGCCCTTCTGCAGTATTGACAAAGGAAGAAGAGAATGTCCTAGTTAAATGGGTAACAGAAAGTGTTCGAAAAGGTTTTGCTCAGCGAAAGGAGGACCTTCAGGCCAGTGTCAAAGCATTTTTGGAAAAAAATCCTAGGCCAAACTCTTTTAAGGATAATTCTAAAGATTAATGATCCAGGTGACGGTTGGTACAAAAGTTTTTTTAAGCGTCATCCAGTTTTAACTGAAAGACAATCTGAACCAGTTACTACCGCCAGTGCTACTGTGAGTGAACAGGATATAAAGGGAATTGAAGAATATTTTAAAGAAATAAATGTGATGGACATATTGAACGATCCCCAAAGGGTTTTTAACTCTGACGAGACAAATTTTCAATTGTGTCCGAAAATAATAAACGTCTTAGCTCCCATTGGTACACGAAATGTTTATGAAGTAGATCGAGGTCAAGCAAAGTCAACGGTAACAGTTTTGTTTACTTTTTCGGCTGCAGGTGAAACCACTCTTCCCATGATGGTATTTCCTTACAAAAGATTGCCAGCTGACATTACTATTAATATTCCAAGTGAATGGGGAATAGGCTACTCTCCCAATGGTTGGATGAAAGCTGAGCTCTTTTATGAGTATATTGCCAATGTTTTCTACAGTAACCTTGTAAACTCAAAATTCCCTATCATTTTATTTGTAGATGGACATACTACTCATCTAACATACAAAGTTAGTGACCTTTGCACAAGGTTACAAATTATTTTAGTAGCTTTGTATCCAAACTCAACCAGGATTCTCCAACCTGCAGATGTTTCTGCATTTAAACCATTGAAAGATCTATGGAGAAAAGGAGTTTTAGCTTGGAGAAGGGAAAATCCTTCAATATCTCTTAGTAAAAATAAAATCGCTCCTATTTTAAATGAAGCAATTTTGAAGGTAAAGCCAGAAGTAGTGATTCAAGGGTTTCGAGCTTGCGGCATTTATCCCTGGGATCCTTCAGCCATAGATTATTCTAAATGCTTGGGAAAGTCAAAAAGTCATAAACAAGAATCCCCCAAAATGTATGTAAAAAATAACCTTTCATTTTTAAAATTCAAAAAAATTATTGGGGTTCAAAAAATAGATTTTTTGCAAAATTTAAATAATCCTCCAGAAGATGAAAATTTATGTGCCCTCTACAATATATACAAAGTGTTTATGCCAGATCATATTACTGCAGTATCACTGGAATCAAGAGAAGTTTCCGAAGAAATGCCACTGGAAGAATCTAATGAAATTCAGGATTACAGAGAATTAGAGAAGACAGATGAAAATAAAGACAGCATAGAAGTTAGAATGACAAGTCCTATAGAAATAAATGAAAATCATGTGAGTAATTTAAATGAACATGATGATAACGTCCAGGTGTTTAGTTTGGAGGATATTCCAATTATATTTTCTGCGTCTCCATCAAACGTTTTAATGGAAAAATCGATTTTTTCTCAAGAAGTAAACACAACTGATAATGAGTTGGCAATAAATGTAGATATCAATCAAGCATCTATAAAACAAAGTGAAGCTGGAAAACAAGTTACCACACCGATTGAAAAAGAAACTCCAGAAATAAAGAAATATCTTATGTGACCTGAAAGAAAGGGAAAGAGAAACTCTGAAAAACTACCTTTTGTGCTGACTTCGGAGTAATGGAAATAGATTCAACTAAAAAATTAAATAAAAAAAATCGGAAGAAGAAGCTAAAGAAAACAGAAAAAAATATACCAAAATTATATGTCTAAGTGGAATTTATTATATAATAAATAGCTGTAACACAAAAATATTTAATTTGTGATTTTATAAATTTACACTTTTCGGTTTCAATATTAAAATTTAAATAAAAATAAAGTAAACCCATGTAGGTATACCTAGTTTTCATTGAAATCTCAAACCGTACATCAGGTGCCAATCACTATGTCCTGAGGTGCCAATGATATTTTTTATAGTGTCAATAACACAATGTTTGCACATATTTATATTTTGATAAAAATTGCTTTCTAATCTTATATTAATTATACTTTTACGATTTAATTATTAAATATATTTCCAATACATATTTTATATTTTATACGGAAAATAAAGTATGTCTTAAAGTGCCAATAACTGTACTGTTTACCCTACATACTAAGCTTATTTTCAGTAGGACATTCATTAAATGTACCAGACTTTTGGAGATTCTTTTAGTCCGTCTCTGTTCAGCTTTGATTTCCTTAATTCAATGAAGGATCACTTTCAAGTAACCCATTTAAAAATACGTTTGTTCTTGTGTCTCTATTTTGTCTTATTACCTCAGTTTTTTTTTTGTAATACAATAAGACATAAGTAACTTTATTGTTAAACTTGTAGCTACTGGTGAGTAATTCGGTTCAAGTATTGGTTCTTCTTAATTTGGAACCTTTTTGCTACTACTCTGAATTTGAGAGAACTCCTAAAAGAAACGTGCATCCTATCGAAAGAACGTTGCAGTCTAGTTAAAGGATTGTGCAGGCCATAAGAGGGTCCAAAGAGAGAACTGACATGACCGATTTATAATCAGTGTGACCATTAGCTAATGGAATTTTAAGTTTAAGAGAACATATTCTTAAGAATTTATTTTGGATTTTTTCAATATGCGTTTTATAAGATGGAGACCATATAGAACTAGCATACTCCAAACTAAGACAAACAGTACAGAACTTTATAGACGGAGCATGAGAATCTTGACTGTACCTAGTTATAAATCCTAGATTTCTATACTTAGAATCGAAAATTCCTTTGAGAACCCTAACTTCCGCTTCCCTTTTTAAAATATTGGAACCTATAGTATAATCAAACAATGTAAGGCTACGAATCCTTCCAAAAGTTATTAAATAACACTTCGGCACATTAAAATTGCAATTCTTCCTTTGTCTTAAAAATCCATTTAATTTTAGCTTAATCTAAATCCATGTATTTAATTTTTTAATTGATTCTTTATATTTTATTGCCTCTCCATAGTTTATAGGATCATTTACTTCTACAGATATTAAACCATTAAGATGTAAAGTACGTGCATTACATTTATTTTCACTGCCTTTTTTGACTCTTGTATCTCTTATAATACAATCATTAAAATCTTCTGAGGGTGTACTTTCAGTTATTACTTTTATCTGATTCGTTATCATCCTTCGAATTTCTCACTCTATTTAATTTATTTTTGCCTGTAGATTATTTTCTAAAGTATTTCAGTAATTGTTTGATTTTTCTTTTCCATACATCCACCTTTCACCATTTGGTCATAATTAATCACACCTTGTGCTCTTCTTCCAGTTTATTTTACCTTAATAAAACCACCCTGAGCCTGACTTCCAAACACTTTTAATTTTGATAATTCATTTTTCATATGAAGAGTCGGGGAAGTCCACATTTAACGAAAAATAAAGTATTCAATGCAAAACGATACTTATAGCCTCTATTTTGTCGGGTTACAGTATAAGAAGAAACAAAGATAACAGTCCAAAGTTATAATTGAAATAAAATTAGATGTACTAGGAAAGAACGCTGAAAGTCCATGCGTCCATGAGTCCCATATGGATTTGAAATGTTTTTCTGTTATAAACGAAGAAACGCGTCGTATAATTTTGCGTGAATTCAATAATTCTATATCATCATACAATGAGCAGAACTCGTATCTTGCCGGACTAATTTCCGTAGTGCCCATTCAGCGACGACGACCCCGTAAACCGCAAAATGAAGTCACTAAGTTTAATCAGTCATCATACAAATATAGAGTTAGAGTCTTGGGGCAAGACGGTTTCACATAATATGCTTCAAACCGTTCCTGTCAATTCACGGAATAAGTGGGCGGCGTGTCCAAACAATTCAAAGGTCATTAAAAATGACAGGTGTTTCTCCAGTTGACAACAGAGGTTAGCACAGAAATAGAAAGCATGCTCTGTCCAAGGAAACAATTATTGCGTGTGTAAAGCAGCACATCTCGTCTTTCAAATCCCGTAGCAGCTATTACAGCTTAAGTAAGTCCAAGAAAACGTATCTATCGGAGGACCTAAATGTTGCAAAAATACATAAACTGTTTAAACAAAAACATCATGATATGAAATTATCTTACGACAGCTATCGAGAAATTTTTAACAAGAACTTCAACATTAGTTTTGGGTACCCTCGTTCAGATACCTGTTCTTTCTGTGATGAGATAAACGTCAAAATACAAAATCTTCAATCAAAACTCTCAAAGACGGAAAAAAGTACTGCTGAAATTCTCAGAGAACTGAAGAAACTGCAACTGGATAAAGATATTCATTTGAGGAAAGCAGATACCTTTTACTAAAGGAAAACAGCTGCGAAGAATGAGAGTAGAAAGACAATGGAAATGGAATCAATATGCATCGATTATGCCAAGAACTTGCCAGTTCCAAACATTTCCACAAATGACGTGTATTAATGCCGTCAATTGTCAATTTACACATTTATTATTCACATTATATATTACGCTATTTTCTATACGTATCCAGAAGTAATAGGCAAAAAGGGAAGCTCGGATGTTTGTTCGTTATTGCATCATATGCTGTACAATCATCTAAATCAGCAAACGAGGAAACTAAACATTTTCTGTGACTCATGCCCAGGACAAAATAAAAACTGGACTATGTTTAGATACTTGCATTATGTTATACATTTCCAGAAACGTTTGGACTTTATTCAAATGACATTTCCGATTCGAGGCCATTCATATATGGAGTGCGACAAGGACTTCGCCGCAGTGAATCAAAAGCATAGAGCAGAAATACCGCAAGACTAGATAGAGGCTTCCGAGTCAAGTCGGAATAAACCAGCGCCCTTTAAGACTGAAAATGTTCAACAACCCTTTTTCCGGCAATGGGAAGAGCTTCTAAATACATTTTACAAAAAAGAAATGTCCATTTCCAACTAGAGTTATTAGGGAAATAAAATTTTCAAAGGAAAATCCAAGGCCTGTGTATTTCCGGACAACATTCAACGGGGAGTGGCAGTCAGCTGATATCGTCGGCAAACCATTGGTGCCAAACAATAGGGGGGAGTTTGAATTACCTGGAATTTCTTACGAAGGTATAAATTTGTATGCATTTTCCGATAAGATTTTACCTTATCCAGTTTGTCTTGTTTCAGGTCTACTCCCTTTATCAGGTGCTAAGTTCAAAGATCTAACTAAGCTTGCAAGATTTTGTGGAGAATCGGCACAGGAGTACGTTTGCAGCCTGCCACACAATTGAGAATTTCTATTTTATTTCGTAGTCTCCATTTTGTCACCAAACAATAAAGATTTATTTTGTAAAATTAAGCTTTTATTGGAAAACCCTATAAGTTCTCGATAATAAGAGGAAATATCGATGAAAGTCACTGGACCCTCATCTTTCTTTCTCAGTTTCTTGCGATCTCTGCTAGAATTTTTGGTTTTTTATTGTTCTAGATCCTTACAATTTTTTTTTTCGAGTAGTAACGCCGTTGAACTACCTAATAGAACATATTAATTCATTGAATAGTTTTTACGCTAAATATCGAATGGTTTCAAACTTAATTTTATCGATATTTAGATTTTATGTTTCATGGACTTTCATCCTTATTCCCCCTGGCTCTTCATATACAATCTTCTAGCTGTTTTTTCCCCATTATTGGAGTAGGAGTTCTACTTAGCTCATATGCTGAGCATAAATTAGCTTCTCCCCATAATCTTCTTGGAAGGTTTGTTTCAGCAAACTTAGTTCTTACTTTGTTTACTATGGTCCTATTCATTCTCTTCAACTCTTGTATATTCCAGCTACAAAACTAAGAGACATTCAGAATAATGACATTTTCGATTATTAAAATTGACATTTAAATAAAACAAATTATTTAAAGCATTGTAGTTGAGCTTAATTCAATTTTTATCTGGAATAGCCTGGCTCTTATCCTATTTCTAATTTAGTAAAAGTAACTTTAAAATCTTTTTCTATTAATTTATTTACAGACATCATTAGTGCTCTTATTGAAATTTCTTTACCTTGACACATTTCTCCATACTTGGCCAATAGTACCCCATTAACCAATCTTTACTTCATCAATTGCCTGCTCAGGTATCCTGGAAAAGCTTACACTGAAATACTGTCAGAATATACTAAAAATCAAAGTTCAAACCTTGATGGCACATTGGCGGGTAATTCCAACAACATAAAAAAAGATTTCTTACCCCTCTAGCCTAATAATAGGAATATTCATATCAACTGAAGCGTATTAAGTCAATACTCTTTAAACCTCTCTAATTTCGTTAAATGGGGTTTTCACCGTAAAATTAACCACGCTTTTTTTCATGTACGAATTTAATAGATGATAGAAAAACGCCCTTGACACTCTCTGATACGCTTGTGTTATGTTGCCAGAGTGTAGGTACATGTATAGAAAAAAAGTCGATTGAAATTTTTATTGTTTTAAAAGAGCGAATCGAATTGAGATTCTGATTTGTGGACAATAACAACGCGGCCCGACATCATTGGGTCGCATTCTAGGACAAATTAATGAAACCGAAATGGATTTAAATTGCTGCGAGTTCGAATTTTATAAATAATTAAACGGACTACTCGGAAATATTGAAAATTGTAGTGAGTGGTTCATTTCAACGTGCATTTAGGCATGTAAAACGTTATTATGGCTTTGCTATGCCACCACCCTTTTTGCTTAAAATCAATTGATAATAAACCATAGAAGATACATCTCAACTTAAAGATCTTTCTAATTACTTACCGCGTGTCTCTTTAATCATCTAAAAAAAAAGAATATAAGTAGAAAATTCCTTATTAATAATATACTCCCTTATTATATTTAAAAACCAATACTGCATGAAATATGTATTTGGGTTTAGAACTTTTGCGTGTAGCGGTTCTGGTGTAGCTATTATTATAGTAGCAAATCAAAAAAACATATAGATGCTATATTATTCCATGGGTAATCTGCCCTCAAAATCAATATTAAATATCGACTTTGCATTGACAGCAGTGTTGCTAGATGTCATAAAGAGAATAATCGCATACCCTGATTAAAATTATCGTACATTATCGTACTGAACGTCGATATTTATACCTTTGAAAGTTTAATTAATTACTTTGAAGTCGAAGGTTTAAGGGGAAAAAAATCTGAAAATATTCTTAAATGTAGTTATTTCCTAAATATTACAAAATTTAAATTAAAATTTGGTTAACATTCATCAAAAATGATGTCATCGTCTTTAGATTCTGCGTTAGTTTCTTTCTCTTTTGTCGCAGCTTTATTCTGATAAAGTGTGGCTGACGTCATTCTTCTAAACATTTTTTCACTAGGATTAAATCTAAAACAGTTTTGTTTTAGATGAACTTTCTGGGAAGATAACATACGTATCCGTTATTATTCTATTTCTTGCCTTAGTTTTTATTAAATTCACCTTTCAAAATTGCCTTTTACAACTGACACTTAAATGCGGTAGTGACAACACATTTAGTGCAAACTTGGACAAATCGTGGATTATAAATTCTCCACTAAAGTCTTTTACCTGACTGAAAAAAACTCATCAACTTCCGTCGATTCTGGTAGATCTTCGTAAATTTGTAATTTTCTCCACTGGTCATCAATTTTTTGTAGTTGATGTGTGTTTTGAAGTTCACAAATTTGAGGTAAAGATTTCATCAGCGGTAAAAGTGTGGTCTCATTGCCCTTTTTGGTACTATCTAAAGTTAAGATGGGCAACTTACTTAGCACAGGATCTTCGAAATTATACCGTTTTTTTATTTCTAGACAAGCAGTAATTACGACAGCGTTGAAGAAAATCAATTTTAGCAGGTTCCTCTAAAGAATCTATTTTCTGAACAACCCCAATACCCAATTACATATTTGTTATTCGAAGGAAATATGCATCATCAGTTGGGTCAATTTTACCAATGTCTGTATTATTGATATAGTTTGGTTCCATAAAAGCTGATAAAAAATGTTTGTCACACATAACCATCTTACTGTGTAAATTTAAAATTACCACTTTTTCACTCAAATTTAGGTAGAACCCATTCCAAAAAAATATAAAATATTTTTGTCTCGAATTTATTAAGAGCAATATTTATTTCCTCGCTGGATATAAGACGATGTTCCAGGTAATTTGAAGTGAAAAACAATTTTAAAGTTTTCCACTGTTCTAGGATCCGCTTAACCACCTGCAGTAATGACAACCAACGAGTTTGGGCTGGTCTAAGTATCTTGTGTGGTTCAGTATTACAAAAGTCCTAAAATTCTCTGAACATTGCCTGTCGCTTAGCGCTGTTTTAAAAAAAACCGTAAATATTTCTGGCCAAGTCTTCACACATTCGGGGTAAATTTTTACACGCTTCACTTGCGCATAAATGCAAAGAATGGCATACACATTTCTGAAGCATTAATCCCGGGATATCGTTAGCTAATTTGCTTGCCACGGAGCTTTTACTACCAAACATGGTATTACAGCCGTCCGATGCAAAACCAATCATATTTTTAAGAGGAATACCATTTTGCGATAGGAGTGTTATTATTTCCTCATATAGCCTCTGGCTAGTAGCACATTGATCCAGTTTCTCAGGTTCATCCCCAGAGAAAATTTGCAAAAGTTTGCAGAAAAGAGTATCAACATTACAGATTTTAGGATGGAAAAATCTTACGCATATACATAAAGTTTTAACTGATGAAATGTCAGTAGATTCATCAATAATCAGACTGAATTTAGAGCCCTTTAAATAAGAGATTATTTCTTGTTCGGCACAGGCACCAATAACATTTTTAGAAACTTGAGTCGCTTTAAATCTTTCTAGTGACATTCCCTGGGCAATTTTCGCGTCAGGAAAACAACTTTTAATTAGATTTGTTAAATGATCAGCTGAATTAAAAGAGATATTATGCTCTGTCAAAAATCCTGTTATTTTAATTTCGGCCACTTTGCTCGGAGTTTGCAAAGAACTCTCAGATTTATTAAACAAAGAGGTTATTGTCGTCTTTGGAAAAGCTTTTACGTTCTGAACATGCAAAAATAAAAGAGTTACACATGCGCAAATGAACTTCTAATAATTACCTACAGAGGCGTAGATAAGCTTGTAATACTACAATGTCTTTTGATTGCCTCATTAAAATATCGTCGTTAGCTACTTGTAAAATTTGCCTCTAAGCCGATAACTATAAGTTTATTGCGATTTACAGGCTAAAAAGCCGTTTTACGAAGCAAAAGAAACGTTTTTAATTTAAACACATAACGGGTAGTACCCATGCCATTTATAGCTGGTATTTACATGTTTTTACGATATGTTAATAATAGCTGAAACATTATTAAAATATTGTGAGGTTAGACTAAGGCTACCGTTCGCCATCTGTAAATAAAAATTGGAACACTTATTTCCAGAAGATGGTGCTGAACGTTGCTCGTTTTCTTGACGATCTGTCCATATAAGGTACGTGAAAACCTTATAAAAAAAAAACGTTATATTCCCTGTTATGACAATAGTAATCCTGAATAAACCGTAATTTCCAAATTCCCAAGGCCAACATTAAATAAAAAAAAGCGTCGGCGTTCGACATGGACGAAAAATCACCAAAACAATATCGAATTTATTCGTAATTTTTCGGGCCAGACGAATATTAAGAAGACTTTGGCGGGATGAGCGAGTACGGGTACTTTTCCAGGTGCCTTTAAACCGGCCTATTTATCAAATTCGGCTATTACATATGTATCGTCTAATTTCAATATCAAATCGGTGGCAATTGAATATTTTCGTCTGACCTTCGAGGTTTTTTCGGCAGTCTGATCAAGATTTATATAAACTGTCTAGGCACAAAAAGTCGTCCTCTTCCTCTCTTTGTCATAATTTTTTAATCCTCATTTAAACACTAAATTAAAACCGCATCTCTAATATACCTATGTATTATCTACAAAACGCGGACGCACGCCCCAAAGTCTTTGACTCGTTGCGATCGGAATGCGTCCATTTCGATTTAGTTGCATTTGTAAATAAGAAAACTGGTTTTAGATTCGGATTCCGAACATACCAGTACTGATAACGAGTTACTTTAGTACCAATACCAGGCGGAACAACGACCAACCGTTTTTTCTTCTATGCGCTCTCTCTCGGTGCCCGCCTATATATTGGGGACCCCTCTTACTTAACAGAACCCGGTATGCGATTGCGACCATATTTCATATGAGAATATATATCTACAGTGAGGGACGAAAGTATTGGCACATCATAATTTTATAAAGTAATTGATTACTGTTTACTATATTTATGTAACCCAATAATAACTATCTAACTAAAAACATGTAAAAGATTTAGTACAATAATAATAATGCAAAATAAAACAGATTTCCTTAAGCATAACGAGAGCATAACAAAAAAATAAAAATTACATTCTATTTAAAATGGACATAACTATTGGCACACCAAATAAAAATAAAATTTAATCCCAGTTCTAATATTTTGTAGGACCTCCTTTTCTTTTTATAATACGAGTGAGCCTCCTTTTCATTGAATGGACCAGCTTTTGCGTATAGGAAGGCTCAAAACTATTCCATTCTTGCAGAAAAACACGTTTAAGCTCTTCCTTACCGGAAATATGGTGTTTCCTTATTCGTTTTCCTAGCTCACTCCAAAGATTTTCGATCGGGTTGACATCTGGAGATTGAGGAGGTGTATTTAAAGTATGAGGGACATTAAACGCAATCCACTGCTTGACTATATAGGCTGTATGTTTCGGATCGTTGTCCTGTTGAAATTAATAATCATTTGCCAAATTAAGTTTTTCCGCACTAGCTCTTAAATTTTTTTTAGAATATTTAAATATACATTTTTGTCCATAATACCATCTATAAAAACCAGATTTCCGACCCCTTCCCGATGACATACAGCCCCACACTAGTACACCACCACCACCATGTTTCACAGTCTTATGCAGATTTTGTGCATCTAGTTCACAATTGGGCTTCCTCCACACAGTCACTTTCCCATCTGAATGAAAAATGTTGAATTTACTTTCATCAGAGAATATTATCCCAACTTTTCAATGAACTTTGTCCCAAAATATATTATCTTGATGAAAGTGTGCATTCGCAAATTCAAGACGCTTTTTTTGGTTCACCTTATTAATAAATGGTTTATTCCGAGCTACTCTGGCACTATATCCACCCCTATGAAGAACTCTTCGTACTGTTTTTGAGCTCATGTTGATGCTATCTTCTTCTGTCAATAAAGCCGCAATTTCCGAAGCGCTAGTTCGAGGATTTTGCTTAATTTTATTCACAATTTTTTTTTCTTGCCTCTCCGTTAACTTTGGCGGACGTCCAGTTTTAGGCTTGTTTTTGAAATTTTCCGCAGTTTCAAACCTTTTTAAGACACTACGCACAGTAAATCGACTTTTCTTCACAATTTGGGCAATCGCTGAATACGATTTACCCTCTTTTCGCTTCTGTACAATTATTTTTCGCTCGGATTCCGTCGTTTTTTGGCCTTTGCGACCCATATTTGCAATTTATGCACTTAAAATAAGCACTAAACCTAAAGAAATATTTTATATAAATATTCTGTTGAAAATTTTTTAACATGTGTGCCAATACTTTTGTCCATGGTATTTTTGATAGAATTTTAATATGGGTTCTTTTGTAAAGCCTTTATTTATTAAATTTGTATTAAATATTAAGAAACGAATGCTCTTGGGTATACACTTTAAATTAGAAAATATTTCAATGTAATAGGTCTAGAGGCTTAAGAGGACAGATACGAATTTTAATAAAAATCAATATGTGCCAATACTTTTGATATATATTTATCAGGGTACATATCAAGGAGTAAAAATAAAAATACCATTTTTTAGCCATTTACTTAACTTACGCAGTTGACTTGTTTATGTACACAAATGATGATTGGAAAGATTTTCTTTTTTCAGGTATAAATTGGGATAAAAAGGTGATTGGTTCATTGGGTTCAAGCGAAAGTGAAAAAAATAAGGTGTTGGAAATAGTGCTAAATATAAAAGAAATCTTATTAAGAAAACCAGAGCGCACGGATTGGAATACGTTACTTATTCTGGCAAACAGATCCTGCAAAAGTGGTTGCTGCGGTAATCTATTGTAAAATTTATCAAACCATATTTTTATTATGGTTAAAAATGTTGTGATTTACTTTTAGTTGCCACATGAAGTGTCTGAGCTGTATTAAGTATTCCAGATTAAAAACAAGCTATGTTTAATCTGCTTTATAACATGGAAAGTAAGGACTTGCAAGATTTGCATTTACAAAGGCTTATAGAAATAAGTAATGTTTCTCGGTAAAGATAAGCCAAAAGTCACTGAGTGCTAATTATTTTATTCTAAATGGGTCCAAAAGGGTACATACTTGCAAAAGAGCGTTTTTAGCAGTTTATGATATCTCTAAAATGCGTTGCCAACGAATAGTAGTAAATCTTTTGAAAAATAGCCAAATACCAAAAGATATGCAAGGGAGAAATATTAACGGAAATACAATAAAAGGAAATGTTATTGCAAATATTGAATCATACCCTGTAAAACTGTTTTAATAAATTTTATTTAATACAATAACATTTATTCCTGAATAATTTTCGGAACTTTGGCAACAAGCGAACAGGATTCTAATTTAGAATAAGCCTTTGTATGCATCACTATATGTGTTTAACACCAAAGTGTAACTTAAAACAGCTAAAATAAAACAAGTGTCAAACATTTTACGACTGAAGTTTTATTTTACTGCAGCAATGGGACATATCCATAAGTCAAAAATGGCATTTTCTAAATTTGGAAAGACGCAAATTTAAATTAGGTGATAGTATTTCATTAAACCCACCGGAAAAGTTTTCATTAATAATATAATGAAAACTTTATTATTAAAAATAACAATTACTAAAATTAAAACTATTCAAAGTTGAAGAAGTAGTCCATTCTTGCAGTGGAGTTAATAGATCAATGGGTATAGTTTAGGTGAAGTTACTGGGACAAGCATAATAACTAAAAACGTTTAGCACGCGGCATTTTCTTTATGAGGCATTGGCGTGCATATAATTTTTGTTTCTCTGGTTTAATATATATATATATATATATATAGTAAAGATGTTATTTTACAATGAACAAAAACATTTTTCAAGTCAAGCAAAAGTCATGGTTAGATTTAATGACTGATATTTTTTACACAGTTTTTTTTTTTTAATTATTACAAAAATTGTCAAAAAAATAAAATACTCATTCATTTTAATGTCAATGCTATTTAACCTTGAATTTTTATCTTAAAAAACAGTACTGGAATTTTTTTTTATTAAGCAGATTTATTAATCTAGTCTTTTATTTTTGTTTTACATTTTAAGACATTAGTACCCATTTTATAATTGTAATTATAACGTATATTGTATTTTAAAATTGTAATTCAGGTCGAAAATGACACATGTTAAGAAATTGATACCTACTCTCTTAAAATTTGATCGGTAAAACGGTCATAAACTAACACATTACAAAATGCCTAAAAATATTTACCACAACTTTTCGATTTATTATCTATTGATTTCACTAATTTCCTGGCAGATTACAATTTTCAATTCATCTAATTTACGACGATTATTTTCATAAACTTGAGGTACCGAAGAATCCATAAAACGTCAACGAATCTTGAAATTAAATGGTTGGCAAACAAAGGACGCAAAACAGCCATGGATGCCCTGTGGCGGTGTGTGCTGTGGCTCCATCTTGCTGAAACCACAAACGGTCTCGGTCAATACGTCTTCTTTCTAACTCGGGAATAAAGAAGGTGTTTATACCATATTAACGTAACGTTCAGACGGTACTGAAACGGTAACCCCATTTTC
Source organism: Anthonomus grandis grandis (assembly GCF_022605725.1). Classification (NCBI taxonomy): domain Eukaryota; kingdom Metazoa; phylum Arthropoda; class Insecta; order Coleoptera; family Curculionidae; genus Anthonomus; species Anthonomus grandis. Next base: position 4,114,746 of record NC_065548.1, read on the forward strand.
TTCAAAAAAAAATAGGAACCTATCAAGCCGAATTTGAGTTAAATTGAAATGCTTTGAGTCAAGAAGTCACCGATTGTAATCTGACGCACACCCCTCCCTTCTCTAATGGCCAATCGCTACCTGTCCTAAAAACGTTCGCTCTTTGTGCCGCACCCTGTATAATATCTAGTAAAAAATGACGTTTATAAATAATAGAACGCAATACAAGTTAATATTTTACTTATATTCGTTTATTTGAAGAAATACTGTAAAATAACAATAATAAAACGTATAAAATAATTGCATTTCCTATTTTTGAGCGCGCGACTCTGTTTTTTTTTAGTAAATTCTTGGTTATGGTATATTTTATCAACCGTATATGGTCAAGGTATATTTATTAATTGTATAGAATATACGTATATCATATACGATTCTTTTTACAAAATAAAAGAAAATTTCGGCATTTAAAAAAATTGACACGGGATTTACATATCTAGTTTTTAAAATCCATTAATACACCCCAAATATTTGATGAAATTCTTCTGATAAATCACAGTTTTTCGTAAATATTATCCAATCTAATAGCCCTGTTTTTATACTAAATATTTATATATAAAATTATAACAAATTTAAATAAACAGTGTTAATACATTAAATATTCAGTATATATTTTCTGCAAAAAGATTTTTTTTTATTAACACAAACCCTTACCCCCCCACCCACCCCAAACATTTGCCCAGTAAGAACTCCTTTTGAAAAATCACCGTTTTTCGTCTATAAAATCCAATCTAATAGCACTGTTAAATATTCAATAATATACATATATATATATATAATTATATCAAATTTAAATAAACAAACTGTGTTATTAGATTAGATATTAACGACAAAACCAGCTGGTGTTCATGTGTATTATTTTGGAAAACAATGATTTTTGAAAACAATTTCTTACTGGTACTCTGTGGGGGGTGGGTGGGGGGCTAAGAGTAGGGTTAATGAAAAACGGTTTTTTTTGCAGAAATTAATTACCTTAGAGGAAAAATGTTGTAACTACTAAGGAAACTCAAAAAAAACCATTCAAAAAGATTGATTTGGAAGCCTTTTATGCTGTGTATAAGTGATTAAAAATAAAGAATAATATAAATTGTAGTTAATTTTCTGTAACCTGAGAGAGTAAATTCTTTAATAAATTAAATTATTTCTTTTAAGGCAATTATTTTATGTAATAAAAACACCCTTACACCCCCACCCACCCCAAACAGCTTACCAATGAAAAATTCTTCTGCAAAATCCCTGTTTTTAAATTGAGTACGCGTGGACCAAAGAAGTTCTTGTTATGTTATTTACTATATCTTTTCATACCATCAATTTTAAAGTAATGTTGACCGAACGTTTTTAATTTTAATAGGTAGATAAACTCCTTAAAATAATGCTATAGAAACATTTTGACACCTTGTATATTAAAAATTAGAAAAAAACTAGACTAGTCTAAAGTCTTTCTTAAAGAAATGACTAAAATCCATTTAGAAAAAGTCAAGATAATAGAATTCTCAGTGCACGAGTGCCTGTAAGAAACAAAATAATTTTATTTTAGATGTTAACGACGAAAGCAGCTGTTATTCATGCGTATTATTTTGGAAAACAATAATTTTTGAAAACAATTGAGCGGTGGTAAGGGTAGGTTTGCAGAAAATAATTGTTTTTTTGCAGAAACTTTATAAAAAGTGTCCAAAGAAATCTGTAATCCACTAGCATACATTATTAACCTATGTTTTACCACTGGTGTTTTTCCGGATATTCTGAAGACTGGAAGTATAATATCGTTTACGGTCTCTTTGATTTCTAATTTATCTACATGCACAAACAGATGTTTACTTATCTAGATCTATGTTGCGGATAGTTTTTATGACATTTTGCACTATAGGTCTTACGTAATAAAAATATTGTAATTCAATTTTTTTTTAATAAGAATAAAATAATAAATCTTAGAAATGAAAAAATGTACCTTATATATTAAAAAAGAACCTTCTTTCAGCTTCAGCAGGATCAAACAGGGCCGTGCCGATAGAGCCGGCAACAAATCAGGCCAATACCAGACCCAATGTGACCCTATGGTTCTCGGAGGAACCGAGTGACGTCATCGTAACGCGTGGACAGGACGCCATCTTAAGATGCGTGGCAGAATCTACCACAGGTAAACCCCTACTTGATACCCCAAGGAAGTATCTTATCTATCAAATATTTTTGTCCGTTTATAGGAAACGTCACAATTGTGTGGCTCCACGAAAACTCCCCCGTGTCACCGGAGGACCAAAGATGGCTGATCCGGGGCTCAGTTTTGAAGGTGCTGACCGTCAACGGGGGTAAAAGGGGGTCCCTCGGGAAATTTAATACCGGCGAATACAGTTGTTTGGCGAAGAACAGTTACGGGGCGATTTTGTCTAGGGTCGCTAGGGTCAGGGTCGCTTGTAAGTATTTTCCTGGATAATTTTGATGTGGTTACTCTTGAATTTGATGTTTTCTTGCTGCAGCAATAGACAAAGAAATCACCATAAAAGGTGACGATACAGTGCTACAGTCGCAACCGTTGTATCTACAGTGTAACATCCATTCGATCCCCCTAGCGGAGATCCACTGGGAGTTCAATAATCTACCTCTAACGAATGACAAACGGTACGTGCGTAATTTGAATTCTAATAAATTCACGTTTTTTTAACGATAACATCTATATAATAATTTAAAATCTAATTTTATTTGTTTCCGTTTTAAATTAGCAATTAAGATAAAATCGTTTTGTGAACGGTGTTTTTTTTTTGTTTTCGAGGGAGGGGGGATTTTTCCATATCTTAACGCGGTTTTGACCCGTAATTGCGCCCGGTTAATATCAAATAATAAAAATTAAATTTTAGTGCCGCGTATCCGGTTTTTTATGGGGTTTTTATTAATTAATCAACGTTTTAGGCGAATAATGTATTCCATACATTTTTTAGATATTCATCCGTTATTCTCAAAGAGTCTTAGATATATATCTACAGTGTGTCCAAGATAAGGATGTCTATCGTGGGGATCTCGGCAACTATAGGAGACACGAGGTTGATTAAATTAGAGAAACGTTGCGCATTTTAAAGCCTAACGATACGCCGTTAGTTAGTTTTAAAATTTTGAGTAGTTCCAGAGACATTCGAGAAAAACCAAAATTTGCCGATTTCGTTTTTATTTTTTTCTGGCGTTATTTAAAGAGGTGTCAAAATTAAATAAAAATTAAATGTCAAAGTAGTTTTTATTATAATCACTATTTTTTATTCTTTTTATCTTAAGTGAAGTAAATAGTTTTAATTATTTGATAAATTTAGTTGAGTTTTGTCTCCTATAGCTGCCGAGATCTCCGTGATAGACATCTTTATCTTGGACACGCTGTATATACAAGTCAAAGTCTCGTAAATGTACTGTCTATTTATTAAGCATTATCAGACCTAAATTAAAACTAGGTAGCTATGATTAGGCGCTAATTTATAAAATGAAAACATACTTCATGTAAGAACAGTGACTCACACACTTTTAAACTGCGTCCAGGATATAGGACCGGTTTTTCGGACATATCCCTGTCTCAGTTATTTAATATCCTCGGTATTAATTTAAAATTGTGTTTTTCTATTGAGGTTTATCCAAATAAGTATGAAAACACTAATTTTATAATAATTCTTTGCTTATTTTTAAACAGCGTTTAGGATATAGGTCCTAAGAGAGTCAAAATCTCGACTTAGGACATATCCCTATCTCAACAGTTTAATATCCTTGGTATCATTCTAAAATTTTGTTTTTCTATTACACTTTACCAAATTACCTATGAAAAAACTCATTATATAATAATTGTTTCCTGTTTTTCAAACTGAGTTTAGACTATGGGTGTTAAGAGAGACAAAATATTGACTTTTTGACCGGATTTCTAAATTTCTTAACTTTTCAGTGTAAACTTGTTCCTTTAAATATTCCCACTGGAAAAAATCTAGCAGTATTAACTTAGAAGAAATCTAATCTTAACATTTTAAAAGATTTTCTAATTATACAGGGTGTTTCATTAATATTGCGAAAAAAATTCAGGGGGAGTTTCCTTGATTAAAAATAATAAAAAAAGTCCCTATAAACCTATGTCCGCAAATGTTTAATTTCTAAGATACCGGGTGTTAAATTTTTATTTTTATTTTTGTTTTTTCTTAATAATTTTGAAAATTGGCATCTGGGACTTTTTTGATATGGCAAATTCAAATTTAATGTGACGAGAGTTCGCACTGGTAGAGGACGCTACATACATAGTTTTTTATACTTATTTTTTTAAATAGAAAAGTAGATTTATCTATTATTTTTACGGAAAAAAGGTATCTTGGCCGAAGTCGCTACAAGCCACCGTTTTCGAGATATTTAAACTTAACATTATGAATGCATTTAAAAGTCACCATAATTGTTCTTTTTTAAGTTGTGTGAAATTTCTTTAAAAAAATTAAATAATAAATGTATAAGGAATGTTGTGTATAACAAATTCCTAAAGGCAACAGAAATACTAAAAAAAAATGTATGAAAAGGCCTGTAACGTATTGTACAATTGTACATTCCTTTGTGATACTGGAAGAACAACAAACACGAGTAGAAGAAAATGTGCTTCATGAAATTGAGGAAAATCCTGCAACAAGCACTAGAAAGATTGCTTTAAACTTAAATGTAAGTCCTTCTACGGTTTTTAGAATTTTAAAGACTAACTTTCTATACCCTTATTATATCCAGCGGGTTATTATTGAGAAGCCACATGCAATTTTAGAGGGCCGTCATCAACATCAATTTTCTCCTAATGTATGGGTTGGAATTGTAGACCATTTGATAGGCCCATTCTTTTTGCCATTGAGGCTTACTGGAGAAGTTTATCGTCATTTCCTCGAACACGAATTGCCCATACTTTTGGAGAATGTTCCATTGCAGTTAAGATTGCAAATGTACTTCATGCAGGATCGAGCCCCACCTCATTCCTTGAATTAAAATTCAAGGATTGAGGTCAAAAAAAAAATATAAGATAATTTTTTTGGAAAAAACGAATAGCATTTTCGTAATGTATGGGTCGAAATCTATAAGAAAACAAATTTTCAAAAAAATTTGATAGATTTTTTTTTCTTCGAACTTTGAAAAATTTGACGACTAAATGTATGCATTTTTTTGAAAAAAAAATTTTTTTGTTTTTAAATCTTTTTGAAAATTTGTTTTCTTATAGATTTCGACCCGTACATTACGAAAATGCTATTCGTTTTTTCCAAAAAAAATATCTTATATTTTTTTTTTGACCTCAAAGTTTCAAAAATACAAAAATAGGTCAACTTCTGACAGCCATATTTTTTGTTTCTCAACTAGTTGGATGAAGCCAAGTATACTGGCGTGTACCCTTGTCCTTTCACTATAACTAGCCGCAAACCGCATTGCCAAAGTCAGCGATGCAGCTGAGTTATGGCTATCAGAGTGGGACTACTTTTCACCATTTTTTCAAAGCTACAAAAATAGTTCAACTTCTGATAGCCATATTTTTGGTTTCTCAACTAGTTGGATAAATAAAATGTTGCTTAAGGCCGCGTTCACAAAATACAATTTTTTTAGATCAATATTTGTCAATTTTTGAAGTGCAGTAGAGGCCTTGGGTCCTTGAAGTGTTATAAGCGCTTTCTCATGTGGATTGAAAAACTGTATATATATTTCTGCATTGGGATTAGTAAGTTTCTTGTATCTCTCCAAGCCACAACCTATAATTTTTTGGTCTTGTTCCCTCATGACAGCATTAGATTCAATATGGGGATGTTGATTATTTATTTTCGTAACGATTAAATCATCTAAGATTCTTCCATTATTGTCAGTAAAAATAATTATTGCCGAAGTCAGCGATGCAGCTGAGTTATGGCTAACAGAGTGGGACTAGTTTTCACCATTTAAAAAAAAATAGGTCATTTTCTGATAGCCATATTGTTTGTTTCTCAACTAGCTGGATGAAGCCAAGTGTACTGGCGTGTACCCTTATCCTTTCACTATAACTAGCCACAAACCGTATTGCCGAAGTCAGCGATGCAGCTGAGTTATGGCTATCAGAGTGGGACTAGTTTGCACCATTAAAAAAAAAAAATTGACTTTGAGGTCAAAAAAAATTATTTTTTTTCATTTGATAGGCCCTTTTTTTGTCATTGAAGCTTACTGGGGAAGTTTATCGTCATTTCCTCGAACATGAATGGCCCATGCTTTTGGGAGAATGTTCCATTGCAGTTAAGATTGCACGTGAATATTTGAACACAGTGTATCCGAATCGTTAAAAAAGGCCGAGGAGGAACTGAACCTTGGCCTCCCAGATCTCCAGACCTTAATTCCTTGGACTTATTCCTCTGGGGTCACCTTAAGCATTTGGTTTATACAACCCCGTGGAAGAATTACGAAATCGCATTATCGCATCCTGTGAAACAATTAAACACACACCCGGAATATTTGAACGGGTTCGCCAATCGATGCATCGGAGAATAGACGCCTGGATTGCAGTTAGGGGTTTACATTTTGAACAACTGTTATAACTTATGTTCCACCAAGTGGCTTTTTTAAAAGTAGATATTTGTCGTAAGCACTTAAAAATATTGACTTGAAATATTTAAAAAAATAAAAACTGAAGTTATCCAAATGGATTGAGGCAATTTTCAATAAATTCGGACCATTTCTGAGGAAATATGATGGTTCTTGTACTGAGTGTTTCTTTCATTAAGAATATTCCATTTTCCAGGCAGCTGAACCTCCAGAAAAAAAAAACAACTGGCTGGAAAATACAGATTGTCAGAAAAAATTTGAAAATTCAAGCAATTGATTGAATTGTCAGAAAAAAATAGAAAATTCCCAATAATTTATATAAGAAGAATCCTTGGGATTTAAAAACTTCCAAGTAAAAGGGAGTTATTCAGGGAAGTTGTTTTTTTTTTGGAAAGTTTTAACTGCCCGGAATATATAAATAAGTGAGCTATTATTGTCGAATTTTTTTTGTTCTCCCACGTAATTCAAGTAGTTATTGATCTCGTCCAGGCAGTTAAAAAGGTTCAACTGTCTGGAAAAATTCAAAAATGTACTGGAAACTGTACAGGCGAGACATGAGCTTGGAAAAGTGGTTACACTTACTTTTCTCTTATTAAGTCTCATGTTCTGTTTTTCAAGTTCGACTGGTTTAAGAAACGTGTAGACCCCTCTTCATGCCTCAAAAAATATTAACTATATTTATTTTGGAAACAGCAACTTTTATTCATTCATGTCCTAAACCTTTCTCTAATAGGTCATAAGGACTCGTCAGGTAGGTTTTACAGGGTAATTTTTTTTCCTTCGTCCTGATGTCCTTTGAAAACGCTTTCGGTCGTCTGCAAATTGTTAGCGTAATAAAAATTCTAAAATAAGTTGATATGTCATTGGCAAACAACTCGGTATAATATGCAGCTCTTGGGATATACATGAGGTAACTTAAATCTCTCTTGATTGATAGCCTACTAACCTATTTTCACAGTTTGTTTTCGTTGAGAGGTAAATTGCTGTAATGCAGAGGTAAATGTGTATAGTAAGATATTGCATCCACTTTGTCAAAGGCGTTTTTAAAATCAAAATAAAGCACGTTAACCTGGACCTTATCATTTCAGACACAAACTTGAAAAAATGCAGTCAAATTTATTTGGCCAGATCGACTCTTATAAAAACCATCCAGATTTTATCCGATTGTATTGTAAAAGGTCGCTATCAATTCATCATTCACGATCGATTCAAATATGATACTTAGACCGGAGAATTGGCATGCAATTTGTAATATTAGATCTATTTGTGGTAATTTTCCATGTCAATTTGGGGCTGCAATTTTTAAAAAATACAGGCGAAATCTTATTTGATAAGAATCAGATAAGAATTCAATCACCATTCAGTTAAAAAAATTATAATTTTCAAGTTTATATTTGTTTTTATTTTTTATAAAGATATATGTATAAAATGTATCAAATTTTATTAATCAGTGTTTAGAGGTTCATAATTTCATCGATAACGAAACACGATGTTGTAGATAATATTTTTATTTTAACTATATGTTACCATAAGCGTTTTTTTTGTTTGTGTCCTTGTACTTAAACGAGGCATATTTTTCCTGTAAATTAGTGTTTAACTAATAATAATAATATATATTCAGCAGATAATACATTCATACATTATAACATTACAAAATAACAAGTGGTTAATCGCTAAGAAAACCCCATGCACAATGGTATTTTAAAAATACTGTGTGTGTGCATTTCCTGTCTATCCAAATTAATTAATTAAAATAAAAACAATTTTTAAGAAAATAATATATAAACAAAAGTGATTCAAAAAATAAAATAAAATTAAATGAAATTAGGGGAAAGAAAGGGAAAAAAACAGGAAGAAAAATAAACAGTACTATGTGTATCATACTAACCAAGTGACGTTATCATCTAATATCCAGTCGTGGATTCTACTTTTAATTTTGTTATAGGGTTTATTTCTGAGTTCTACGGGAAGATGATTATAGATTTTTGCTAAGGTATATGTTACAGTTTTTTGACATTTAGTTTTTGTGGTCTTTGGGATAGTTACATTCTTATTTAAAGCTTGTCTAGTGTTCTGATTGTGAGATATGAAATGCAAGTAGTGTGGATTCTTACACAGAAGCCTAACCACTGCTTTCAAGTAAATTTGATTTACTTGCAACAATCTAGCTTCTCTAAATAAAATATCCGAGGAATACAATTTTGGTTTGTTAAACATTACCTTCAGAACATATTTTTGAGTAATCATAAGAGGTTTCAGGACGGTCTTGTTCCGCCCCATGCTGTTATGCAATAGTTAATTGATTCAACCAGAGCTTGATAAATGGTCGTAAGGGTCTTTTTTTGCATAAATTGTCTTAATTGACCAAATTTATAAATAAGTTTCCGAACTCGAGTGGAAATATACTCAACATAGTATGGTGGTGCCACTTTAGATTTTTATCCAAAATAACACCTAAATATTTAACCTTGGTCTGCCTTTTTATTTGCTGGGTGCAAGAACAATCCGTTATGCCACAGTCGTTTTCGTTTAATGTGATCTCTTTTAATGTTCTTGAATCTACAAAAAAGCATAAAAAGCTTGACTTGTCTTTACATCCTACCAAACCTACCTAGTTTTAATTTAGGTCTGATGATGCCGAATGAAGGCGAAACGCGTAACCCAATAAATAGACTTGTCCTTTTTAGATATGTTCCTTTGCCTCATGGCGCTTTGTTATTAAGAAACACTAATTTAGATGACTCAGGAAACTATAGGTAAGAAACCCTTTAATTTATATACATATAAAGACACATGACACATTAATATTTTAGATGTGTAGCTACCAACTCGATTCTCGAAAAAAACAAGACTAAAGACTTTCACGTAAACGTCTTAGTACCTGGCCAAGCAGCGATGACTCCCTCTATCATTATAGCAAACACTTCCAACAGTCGACTGTTGGTAGAGGGAGATAGCATCGAATTTATTTGTATAGCCACTGGGTGGCCTTTGCCTACAGTAAAATGGATCAACAGTAAGAAGTGACATTATATCTGATAAAAGTTAATTATATATAAAAAAATATATTTTCAGGTAAAAATGCTTCGATAAGTAACTCTTCTTCCAGTTCGATATCTTATTTGACGTTTAAAAACGCTGATATAAACGATTCCGACAATTACACTTGTGTCGCTTCCAATGGGATAGAGCGAGTAAGCGAGACTGTCAACGTTCAAGTTTATCAGAGGCCTTTTTTTAATGTTACGCCGGTTTCGGTCGTTTCGCCATCGGCTAGAACAGTCAGGTAAGCATTAACTAAAAAAGTCAATATTAAAATGCTGTTATAATTTAAAGGTACAAAAATCCTATTGACACAAGTTTACATTAAATAAATTGAAAATAGGTCTTATAGTAAATAACAAAGAAGTAGTAAAAATAAGGTCTGTTGCTGATTATAGGAAAAAAGTAAAAATGTAAAACTTAAAACATAAACATATATACAAAGCGTCCAAAATACATACAGAATATATGAATAAATAAACTAAATAAATATGAAAGATCAAATTATAATACATATTTAAATGATTTAATATTTAAATTAATTATAAATGAGTAAAACGTGCATACACATCGAGACAACAGTCGAACATAAATTACACACAAACAAAAATACTGATTAAAAAAAGCCAGTAGTAGTAATTGCTAACATAAAACACAGAAGTCAATATAAATATAAAAATAAGGAAAATACAAGTCAAAAAGGTAAGAAAAAGAAAACAAATGCATTTAAATAGTGTAGTCATCGAAAAATTCTTCAATATTATAATAATTAACATTTACTCTTTGCCTAAATACGAATCTACTAGATATTCTCTTTATATGTATCTATAAAAGATTAAATAGTTGACGACCATTAAAGACAATAGAGTCACGAACTTGGGAATATCGGTTTGTCTTGTATTTTAAAAGTACTCAAGTTTTATACTAAGGATCAGTAATATAGTTTCCAATATAAATAATGAAGGCAAAGTTAAGATATTGTTTGGCAAAAACATAGGTCGACATCAATCTCTGGATTTAGCTTTATTTATATATCTTATACTCCTTCATTGTTAATAAACAAAGGCCAAAATTGTTCATAAAATATTGTCTTTTGAGAAATTGAGGGCGATATGTAAATATGCAATTTCAAGGTAAAAATGAAAAAACATGGATTTTTTCCAAGCATGATTGGCGTAAATAACTGAATGCACATATGTAGTGATTCGATAATTCCACGATTCTAATCTAATAGTATTTGTCACATTCTTTGCAATAGACTTGCTTTTACTGTAACCAGATATTATTGTAACTGCTTATCGAATTCTCCAATTATTATATGCACACGTACATAATAAATATCCTTATGAGTTTATTCACAAATATTGAATTAGTTATTATAGGTTTAAATAGTTTTACAGAACCCTTAAGACAGATTATGAACTGAGCTACTTTTTCATTAGTATTTTGTTTAGGTGTTACTTCTTTTATAACAAATACCATTATTTGTATAGAAGTTTTTTGGACTTGTTTGTTACCATAGCTCTTTCTTTTGTAACAAATTATGTTTTTTTGTAATTGTTCTTGTTTATTAATAAATATACGTAAAGCGTCTGTAGACTGTCTAAATAATTCAGAAAAATGACATTTCCAAACGGTCCAGAATGTTCCTGAAACGTGCAATGCAGAGGAAATGCATGAAAAGTACTTTTGATCAATTAATTGGTATCCATAATATTTGGCATTGACACACAATCATGCTCCATTAACTACATCAAGGATTTCTGAACCTTATAATCCATGGATTAACGAAAGAATTCTACTCTTTAATAATAATAATAATAATAATAATGTCTTTATTAAAATTTACAATTGGTAAATTCTAAATGGCGAAGTTGAAGCTTACTTCCTAGCTTAACCATACAAATCAGCTTGAGGTTAGATATTACAAAGAATTTCAAAATGTATCTTAAATAATTGCATAGTTACAAAATATTAAGTTCTAACTACCTATATGCACAACCGATTAACATTACAACGTTTGATAACCACACAGACTTATAAAATTTACAATAAGTTAAAGAATAGATATTTAACAACACTCTAGGCTAACAGAGATCAGTAATATAACTGCTTATTTTTCGCTTAAATATAGAAGGTGAAATATATTTTAACTCAGGAGGAATTTTATTATATTGCAGATGAATACAGTAACTAAAGCTCCTCTTAAATAAAACAGTTTTATGAAGAGGAGGTGTAATAAAATGCTTATTTCTTAAGTCCAAAACATGAGCGTCATATCTAAACTTAATTTTCTGATAAAGGTAATTAGGAAATTTTTTAAAGACAATTTTATTAAAGAGAACAAGACTATGTAGTAACCTCCTTTCACTCATATTTAGCCATCTCATCAAGCGTAACTCACTACTCACACCTCTATCAAATTTTCTCATTCCATTAATTAGCCTTACACAACAATTTTGAATGTACTGTATTCTTTTTATATCACTTATCAAAAGGCAGGGGCCATACAAAACATCACAGTAAGTGAAATAGGACAATACAAGACTGTCACAAAAAAAAAAAATTTTTTTTAGTTCTTTATTAAGATTCCTTATAAAAAAAAAATTATTGAGATTTAAAGAGTCTAAAGACTAAGTGACTACGTAGTTTGAGGATGATTAGGCAATAAATAACTTCAGACTCCAAAATTCTTTTAACGGTTCTATACCTACAGACCTTCAAAATCAATGATTATTTCTTATTAAGTTAACAGATAGCTACCTAGAAAGGGTTGTAACAATATTTTTTTAATAACTTATGTAATCCAATTTTCATGTTATTTAGACACGGTATTAAAAATATATTCAAAAAATAGTGTTACCCTTCAAATCTAATGCCTTTGGAAAAATTTTCAGAACTTCAAAAATAATAGACCGATTTACTTAGGATCTTCTCTCGTAGATTGCCAATTAAATGCATACTTAAATGCTAAACAATCCCACTAAGTTTTGAAGTAAATTGGTCTTAATTTGAATTTTTTACGAATGCTTAAACTTGAGAGTAGTAAGTTTTTTTAGGCAATTTTTTTAAAAAGTTGAAAAGTAATAGGCCAATTTATTTATGGTCTTTGCGCATCGATTGTCAACAGAACGCTTTACAATCCCCGTAAGCTTCAAGTAAATTGGTCTTGATTTCAATTTTTTATGATTTTTTTTTTAATTTGAGATTAGGCTTTTTTTCTTTAAACTTTCCTAATGTCAGAAATAATAAACCAATTTACTTATGATCTTCCATTTTTTTTTTATTATTTCAGGCAGTCAAAGTCAACGAACAAGGATCTTAAGAAGTGGATATAAATTTAAAAAAATAGTTAATATAAATTTAAAAAAATTTAAATTTAAGAAAATACAACTTTTTGTACATATTTTGAGAAATGCTGAAATAGGTGTTCAGTGAAATTGTCTAGATAATATTTGTACAAAATTTCAAAATTGTACTGTGTCAAGTTTTTGAGTTATGAACATTTTGTTTATTTTTTCTAATTTTAATTTTTCAGATTTTTTTCCTCAACTTGTGGTACATATTTTGTGAAATGCTAAAATAGGTGTCCAGTGAAATTGTCCAGCAAATATTTGTACAAAATTTCAAATTTGTACCTAGTCAAGTTTTCAAGTTATCAACATTTTGTACAATTGATTTTTTTTAATTAATATTTTTCCCAAAATATTATTTTTCTCAACTTTTTCTAGATATTTTGAAAAACGCTGAAATAGGTGTCCAGTCAAATTGTCCTGAGAATATTTGTACAAAATTTCAAATTTGTATTGAGTCAAGTTTTTGAGTTATGAACATTTTGTTTATTTTTTCCAATTTTAATTTTTCAGATTTTTTTTTCTCAGCTTCTGGTACATATTTTGAGAAATGCTGAAATAGGTGTTCAGTGAAATTGTCTAGATAATATTTGTACAAAATTTCAAAATTGTACTGTGTCAAGTTTTTGAGTTATGAACATTTTGTTTATTTTTTCTAATTTTAATTTTTCAGATTTTTTTCCTCAACTTGTGGTACATATTTTGTGAAATGCTAAAATAGGTGTCCAGTGAAATTGTCCAGCAAATATTTGTACAAAATTTCAAATTTGTACCTAGTCAAGTTTTCAAGTTATCAACATTTTGTACAATTGATTTTTTTTAATTAATATTTTTCCCAAAATATTATTTTTCTCAACTTTTTCTAGATATTTTGAAAAACGCTGAAATAGGTGTCCAGTCAAATTGTCCTGAGAATATTTGTACAAAATTTCAAATTTGTATTGAGTCAAGTTTTTGAGTTATGAACATTTTGTTTATTTTTTCCAATTTTAATTTTTCAGATTTTTTTTTCTCAGCTTCTGGTACATATTTTGAGAAATGCTGAAATAGGTGTTCAGTGAAATTGTCTAGATAATATTTGTACAAAATTTCAAAATTGTACTGTGTCAAGTTTTTGAGTTATGAACATTTTGTTTATTTTTTCTAATTTTAATTTTTCAGATTTTTTTCCTCAACTTGTGGTACATATTTTGTGAAATGCTAAAATAGGTGTCCAGTGAAATTGTCCAGCAAATATTTGTACAAAATTTCAAATTTGTACCTAGTCAAGTTTTCAAGTTATCAACATTTTGTACAATTGATTTTTTTTAATTAATATTTTTCCCAAAATATTATTTTTCTCAACTTTTTCTAGATATTTTGAAAAACGCTGAAATAGGTGTCCAGTCAAATTGTCCTGAGAATATTTGTACAAAATTTCAAATTTGTATTGAGTCAAGTTTTTGAGTTATGAACATTTTGTTTATTTTTTCCAATTTTAATTTTTCAGATTTTTTTTTCTCAGCTTCTGGTACATATTTTGAGAAATGCTAAAATAGGTGTCCAGTGAAATTGTCCAGAGAATATTTGTACAAAATTTCAAAGTTGTACTCAGTCAAGTTTTTGAGCTACGAATGTTTTGTACAATTAATTCATTAATATTTTATTAATTTTTTTTCTATAATTATTCAGAATCCCAGAGTGCCTAGAAAAAAAACAAAAATTTGTTTTTTAATTTATTCCACGAAATCAAAGTCAATAAACAAGATCCTTAGAAAGTCAAAATAAATTATCATTATATATAATAGATTATCAAAATAAAAAAAAATCATGGAGCTTCTGGAAATAGCCAAAAATTTGTTTTTTGTGTTTAATTTATCCGAAAACGGTTAAAGTCAATAAACAAGAACCTTAAGTCAATAAACATTAAAAGTTACTCAAGAAATCATTGAGATAGGGGTGATAGATACTAAAGCACTCGTATTGCTTGACTTCTCTAAAGCGTTCGATACATTGGATCACAGCCTGCTTTTAGCGAAACTAGCCTATTATAATATTCTTTAAGTTTTATCTTTGTAAAAGGAAATAGCTGATGATGTTAGAAAATCAATTAATCAGAGTCAAATACATATAAATTTTGGTATACCATCTTCTTGGGGTCGTATTTAATTAGCAGACATAGATAAAATTATTAAATATTACAGTGTTCGTAGAACAAACAAAGGTTTGTCAAGTGTTTCCACATTCTTGTCCTCGACCAATAATTTAGAATTAAATTCTAGTGTATTCTGTTCCGTAATCTCTTCAAACAATAATTTCCATCTATTCATGGGAGGCAACTTGGTGTAATTTTCGAGGATGACTTGACATTTAAAATGCATGTTTTTGGCTTAATTGAAAAAAATCCTATTTGGCCCTCAAACCATTGTACGCTAATAGAAGTATTATTAAGTAAGAAAGATATTCAGTGAGTCTTTAGTATTATCCCATTATGAACTACTGCAACTTTTTCTATATTCCATGTTTAGATAAAAACACTATGTGTCGTTTAAAGACGCTACAAAATCAGTGCTGTAGATTTATTGTTAATTTAAGAAAACATGACAAGAGTGTTAGAAAAAATTTGTACTTTTGCATGTAGAAAGTCTTCTTTTCATATTATCTATTTATTTTCATAATTAGGTTAAGTTGATTAGCCCTAGCACAGACTTCACATAGGTACATTTTGATGTAATAAAGATATTATTTACATTAAGACATGGACGATCATAATGAAAAGATAACTCCCGTCTGTAAACTACTATCTAAGTATGTCGGTAAAATGACATTTCTACAAATTGATCCAGTTTGTTCATATCAAGCATATGGTGGAAATTAGAAAGAAATAAGTAGGGGTATCTGAAATCGACTCAAATGTCCCAATTTGATTTTCCAGGATGGATTGTCAAGCCGTCGGGGTTCCTCAGCCCAAAATAACTTGGCTCAAAGACGGACATCCCTTAAAACCGGAAGTGCGAATCAGAAAACAAGCGACTGGAATTGTGTTTACCCATACCCTTTCCACAGACACCGGTAAGTTCCCTTTTTTTACTTAGTTTAATTATTCTATTTCGGGTTTGTTTTTTTTTCAGGTGTTTATCAGTGCGTAGCGGCTAATCCGGTGGGAAAAGTGTGGTCAACCGCCCAAATCGAGATAAATAATTCCCAAAGTCCCAGTCCGCCCGAAAACGTCCAATGTAGGCCTTACGACGAGGATAAAATTTGTTTAACGTGGAAAAACCCGGCTAATGCCACCGTGAAGGCCTATAGCATATATTCCTCTTATATCAGTAAGTTTTTTTACATTTTTTTGTCATTGTACCAGTAGTTGAAGATAAATTATTAAAGTCTAATTATCGTGAAACCATAGACTTATAACCTTAAAACGTTGAAAGGCTGGAAATATTATATAAAACCCAACCCAACCAAATGATTTATGAAAAAATGAGGCATTTCCGCAGAAAAATGTTGGTACTTTTTGCTCAATTGATACTTGACAAATATTAAATAAACCATATTTTTTTATTTAACTGATTTCAGTTATTCTAAAGTTCGGAAAATGGAAAGGACGCATTTTTTGTCATTCGATGACCATAGGGGCTATTTTAAGCTAAAAATTTAATTTTCTCTTTAATAGTAGATTTCAGCTAAACGAAATTTGAACCTAAATATTTATTAATAATAGAGTATGCTTTAAGTATAAGGAATCTGACCGTTTATGAACTATTTATGTGTTTTTTTACACACTCTATTGAAGTAAAGGTACCTAGCTGGTATGAAGCATTTTTATGTAAATTAAATATTTAATAGATTTCTTATTATTTCATAATACAAGATACACATTTTTAACATTTTGCATAATTTTATTGTATTGAACAAAGGGAAACTTTTAGAGCAGCTTTTATAGTTTTGTTTATTAAATAAATTTATCGGTAAACAGTTTTAAATCAACATTATATTATTTATTTATAACCAAAAGTACGGAACAAAAAATGTACACTTACAGATATTATGAATATAAAGGAGATGCCGTTTCTCCTAATATTCTATCCTGGGATTAAAACTACTAAATGAGGATCTATTTCTAAGTATATTTTATTGCACATAGTGAATAGAGGAGAATTTAAATGTTATTGGCTAAATATGGGAGATAAATACTAAGAGCATTTCTTGTACATTAAGCTGGCAAATTAAGAGAAAGTTTACATAAGACTTGAGGATCATTAATAAGGCCATTGAGAAATTTAAAAAGATACACTTCTGCAAAATTGGATCTACGTCTCTCAAGTGACTTCATATTGTAAATATTACATAACTCAATTGAAGAGGCATTTTTATTGTAATATTTGGTTTCTCCAAAGAACATGTGACGTGCCATTTTGTTTTGAGTACGCTCTCGAAGTCGTATTTATAACATTAATAGTATGGGTTCCAAATTATGCAAGCATATTCTACTAAACTTCTTAATTATGTAGACATAATACAGCTACCTCAAACTTGCTGGATTATAGAATTCGTTAGTATGTCTTACTATAAATCCATAAATTTGAGATGCTTTATTTGTAATGTATTTATAGTGAGGTATAAATGTTCAAATACTACTCCTAACTCAGTAACCTCATCGATGCGTTATTTAATTTGTACGGGTACATGATATACATGTATGTACCTATATTAAAGTATATTTTATTCTCGATTGAACATTGAAGGACACTATGCAAATCTTTTTGTAATTCCGAACAGTCAGCAAGGCTTTTTATTATCTTGTAAATTTTTAAGTCATCCGCAAACAATAAACCCTGAAGTATACCAGAGGTTGAAATAAATAGTTGAGATTTATATCCTTTATTATTCATGCCTTATTAGGTAACACAAATTACTTTATCACATTTGGTCTTGCTGCATTCTTTTATATTTTATATAAACAAAAAAAAAATATTGATTGATCATCAGATTTTAGTTTAAGTAACTAACTAATGTTTAAAACCTTGTAATTTTGGTCTTGCACAGCAGTTTTGTTGAATTAGTTTTAGATATCCGGCAACGCAGAGCTGCGTGTTTACTGCGATAGTCGACTGCTGATTTAAAGGTTTAGTTTGCGTTTGTTAGTTATAAAGTAAATATTTTGATAAACAAATGTTGTATACTTGGTTTAAACATAGGATTCCACATTCTTTTACGCTGAACCAATTCTAATAATGATCCGACAATTCATGTAATCTAATTTTCTCGTATCTTTCTGAGCAAGGCTTTCCTCAGGGTAGTATTTTAGGACCCCGTTTATATACTTTATATACTGCAAGCTTTTACTCTTGTCTAAATTTTTGTGATTATCACTTATACGCAGACGATACGCAACTCTATATTTCTTTTAAAAAATCTGAGTATGCTAATGCAATTAAAAATCTTAATTTAGATTTACGAAATATTTATTTAAAATCTAAGGAGCATGCTCTAAAAATTAATCCTATGTAGTCAGCTTTTTTGATCTTTGATGAGGAGTATCTTCCATATAGTAACCATATTATATCTATTGGTGGCAATACGATTCCTTCTAAAACAAGTTGCAAGAGTTTGAGTATTTTATTAAATAAAAAGCTGAGATTCAAAGATCACATTTTATTATTTATGGACAAAGACATTGCTTAACCATGCTTTGCGAGTCTCTAGTCTTATCTCATTTTAATTTTTGTAGCCCTATCTTTAGCCCATGTTTAGATTATGCTGATCGAAACAGAGTACAAAAGGTTCAGAATAGCTGCCTTAGGTTAATATTTAATTTCTCGTCCTAACCCGATTTCACATAAGTTTACAGAAATTGGGTGGCTAAATATGCAGAACAGGTTTATTCTACAAAAAAAATGCTTCTTCTGTAAAATCCTAAAGGAGAAAATTCCAGAGTATCTTTTTGATAGACTAACATTTCAAACCGACATTCACAATCTAAATCTAAGACATAGCAACACCATAACTATACCAAAACATAGGAAAGAATTATTTAAAAGGTCTTTTACTTACAATGTGGCTGTGGCTATGGATAATGTTGTCGACTATTCGTTTTCCTTTGATTGGTATAGGAAAAGCACGTGGAATATATTTTTTTCAATGTTTTTTGTTAATATTTAGTGTGTTGTATTTTATTTCATTTTGAATGAAACTATTTTAATTATTTCTGTTTTTATCTTTGTTTTGTTTTGTTTTCGAGCTATATAAATTTATTTTGTTTTTGTCTTTAAGTAACAACGTTTTAAACCTATATATATGTATTATTTTAACGTGCTACTTATAATAGTTATTCTATTTTGTCTCGATTTTTTTTCTAGTTTAATAGGATATTGGGGAAGAATTGGCACTTAGTTGCCTACCAATACTCCTTTATTTATCAGATATTGTTTTATGAATATTTTTTTTTTAATTGTATGCTGGTAAATAAAAACTGTTTATTACTATTATTATTATTTTCAAGTGCAGAATGAAATAGAAAGTGATGCCAAAAGAAAAATGCAACCTAGATTTAAAGAATTTTTTTTAGACAAAAAAACCCAAAAATGTGTATTGCAAGACATTGACATTTTACAATCTGTTGCTTCTCCTAAACATTTACTGTCTCCTCAATGGTTACTTATAAAGAAATGTGAGTACTTGATAATTGGTACCTAGGAAGTAATGAGTAATGGATACCTAGGTGCTGTCCCGGGATCATCAGCTACAAATAATGCACTGGAATCTTTCAATAGAACCATAAAAGGTAGCAATACATTGCGTGAAAGATTTCCCTTGTCTCGTTTTCTTGTTAACGAATGGTCCTGTAAAACTACTTTTTCAGTTTCTACTCTTGTTAAACTTAATGATTGGTCAAAAGGATGCCATTAGGCAAAATTAGACAAAAAAATTGAGATCTTTTGAATATTTTTCATCGAAGGTAAAATATATTTTTTCAATTTGGAAAGTAACAATTCCTGAACAAAAAGTAGATTAGATGGATGGTACCTGCAATTGTCCACAGTCTAGCAATTAGATTGAAATGTGCAGTTCCATCTATAGGGAGCAAGAATATTTTCACTGGACAGAAAAAAAATGTGAATGTTTTAACTTTATTTGCAATTTATTTTTAATTTTTTTGATAGTCAAATTATAATGCAGAAGTTGTATTTTTCATTTTTCAATTTTGTAAATAGAGGACAATTAAATATTGTTTGAATGCCTATTTTTATTATAAAACGTGAAGTTCAAACAGTTTTTACATAAATATACCTACTTATTTAAATAATTATACAACTTATTATAAAACAGTTGGCAGTAATATCTTTCTTAGTTGCACAACATTAGAGGCTCAATAAGTGTTTCTGTGGCTACACTAAATTTTAAAACTTAATGAAAAGTATAAAAATTGATGTTTGAATAAATAACACCTTTAAACAAATATCAGTTTTGCATCACTTATTTTATGTCACATCAGATATATATGCATGGTGCTGACTTCTTTATAACACATGTTGAACTCAAACGAAATTGTTGTTTACTGGTTCTAGTTTTTCAAAGTTTTGAGGTTATAACCAAGTATATCCTTCATTAGTTATAAGTCTATGGTTGAAACAAAAAGCATTCAAACTAATAGTTTTTGAATATTCAAAGTCCAAAACTTCATAGTTCACATAATTTCCAGATTCCGAAGGTTTAGACGTACTGGGCGAAGAATACTTAATACCAGTGGACCCCACAAAGAAACCACCGATAGCAGACAATCCTCATAAGATGGTCGAAGGTTTGCATCCGAACACTAATTACACGTTTTTCGTGAGGTTATATACGAATAAAGCGAGCGATTACGCTAAGAAAGTAACGTGCCAACCAGGTATTAATCCTATACTTTGATAACGTTAATATTCTTAAAAAAAAATCACTTTTCAGGATTAAAAGGGTCCAGAAATCTGGAAATAGAAACGATAAATAAAACGGCATTGGCCCTGAAATGGTCGGAAATTAGTTCGGATATACTTTGTAATGGAACTCGAGATCCTTATGTCGTCCAGTGGTATTTGGACGGGAGTAGCGAGCACGTTTTCACTTATGTAACGTCACAAAGGAATTTCAGTTTGTTTGGTGAGTTTTTAAAGGTAGAAATCCCCTAAAAATTGCTAATTAAATATAAACTTGTTTGTTTTTAGCATAATTTAAAAACTGTTTAAAGAATTTTAATGAGCCTTGCTGAATAATTTATATATTGACGATTCCTGTAGATTGAAAACTTCGGCTCTTTCAGAGGTCCAAAAGACATCACATTTGAGTTTTTGTAAAAAAAATTGCAATATCCATGCATTTTTGAGCATAACTTCTCCGGCTTTTAAAATACTTTCGAAAATCTTTTACACCAATCAGAAGCAATGTCTGATGATGCATTTGACATTAGAAACGTTAAATTAAGTGAAGGATTCATTGCGTTATAATTATTTTGGTTGAGCTTTAATGGCATGTGATTTTCGTTTGCAAGTTTTACAAACTTTCTAGAATAATTTAGAAACGGTTCAAGGAAATTCAATAAAACTATTAGCAAAAGTAGAATTGATTCTTGCTGAACAATTTCTTATATTAACGATTTCTGTAGATTGAAAACTTTGAGAGTTAGAAGCATTTTTGTCAGCCAAGGTTCGATAGGATCAGATTTGAGTTTTTGTCAAAAAATAAATTTTGCAATATCCATACATTTTTGAGCGTAACTTCTCCGGCTTTTAAGATACTTTCGAAAATCTTTTACATCAAATAGAAGCAATGTCTGATGATGGATTTGATGTTCGAAACGTTAAGATAGGTTAAGTATTCATTGTGTTATATACAATTTTGCTGAGCTCTAATTATAGGCAATTTTTGTTTGAGGGTTTTACACAATTTTCAGGATAGTTTAAAAACTGTTTAGGGAAATTCAATGAAATTTTTACCAAAAGTAGAATTTATCTTTACTGAACAATTTCATATATTAACGATTTCTGTAGAATGAAAACTTTAGGAGTTAGAAGGATTTTTATGAGGCAAGCTCCAAAATGCGACAGATTTAAGCTTTTTATAAAAAAATTAAATTTTGCAATATTTGGACCTCGTCCAACATTTTTGAGCATAACTTCTTGTGCCTTTAATATATTTTAAAAAATCTTTTACATCAATCAGAAGCAATGTCTGATGATGGATTTGACGTTCGAAACGTTAAGATAGATTAAGGATTCATTGTGTTATATACAATTTTGCTGAGCTCTAATTATAGGCAATTTTTGTTCGCGAGTTTTACACAATTTTCAGGATAACTAAAAAACTGTTTTATGAAATTCAATGAAAGTTTTGCCAAAAGTAGAATTTATCTTTACTGAACAATTTCTCATATTAACGATTCCTGTAGATTGAAAACTTTGGGAATTGGATGCATTTTTGTTAGCCAAGGTCCAAAAGGCACCAGGTTTGAGTTTTTGTAAAAAAAAATAAATTTTGCAATATCCATACATTTTTTATCATAACTTGTCTTGTTTTTAGCATAACTCTAAGATCTTTTACACTAATCAGAAGCAATGTCTAAATCAAAAAATTCATCCAGTATCATCACGTTTTATAAAAAGCAACAACACAATTACTCTTCCACACACATCACCTGTACTAATTTAATTATGTGATGCTGTAGATTTGTGTTTCGTGTTGTTACTTTTTATATATATAAAAAAAAGAAGCAATGTCTGATGATATATTTAACGTTCGAAACGTTGAGATAGCTTGAGTATTCACTGTGTTGACATGACTGTTAAAAAATTATATAATTTCATGTTTATTTAATATTAAAATCTAAAACATTAACCCACCATTAAGGACAAATCGATCTTGATTCACAACTTCAATTTTCAGGTCACATTTCATACAGCGTGAAAGTATTAAACGAGACCTTTTTATTTTATTACATTCAAACAGCTAAAGGATTCGAAACAATGCAAAAATTCCGTATTTGATTCATTTACATTATAATATGTAATCGACAAGTTGAAATTGAAAAAAATTATAAAAGCATGAAATGTTAATTAGGTCTTCTACCTGGAAACGATTATTGCATCAACGTAGTAACACAAAACAACCCAAAAGGCGAACTCTGTACCCTCTACACGATGCCGAGCCTCCATAGCGAAGAAAACGACACCATGGACGTATCAGAAGAACTGAGAGCACCGCAGTACTTACTAGAAGACAGTACGAATTCGACCAGTACGAAAATAACCTGGGACAGAATTCCGGGGGCTAAATTTTACAGTTTGTGTTATACAGAGGTGGGAGCGGACAGGAGGTGCGAGCAGGGAGACTTTTTCAAAAGGTCTGAGTAAACATTTTCTTAAAGTTCTTTCTAACTTGTTATTTATTGCAGCTATTCGACCAAGTTTACCGTGACAAAATTAAAACCGGATACGGAGTACGTGTTTAGGGTGAGGGCACACGATTCGAGCAACGCTCCCGGCATTTTGTCCGATGAATTGAGGGTGCGCACAAGAGGAGATGGTAAATTTATTTTATTAGAAACGGTTTAAAAGTGCAGGCTTAAGAGATCAAATTGCTGATAAATAGGGTCGTTGCTAGAGGCGTTATAATGAGATAGTCATATTGGAAACTCAAAATTACCATGATACAAAACGCTTATTAATTGAGAATGAACCAATCAATAGTTATTTTAATGACTCTCATTCAAACATACGGAGTCTCAATATAAATCATAATAAATTACAACTTTGTTTGTTGTTCAGCTTTGATTTTTTCATGTTTGACATGTACAGTGTGTGTCAATGGAATAAATTAGCTAATAAATAGATGGGAGCGTGTTGGAAAAAACGCTCGAACACGTCGATTGGTTTTTATAGTTGCGCATTTTTTTTAATAAAAACCTTTTATACAGGTGGTCAATACCAACTTGCTTAGTTTAAACATAACACCCTGTATGTTAATTAATTTTTAGATTCCTCAGATCATTTTATATTATATATATATATATATACAGGGTGACAATTTCAAGAGTAGCCATGGCTTATAATTTTTAAACCGTAAAAGATATAAAAAAAACCGTTTCTATAGTAACAAGAGGGAACCAAAATGATGAATTTTTTAGGGATATACTATCATCCCCCTAACCCCCAGAGCCACCTCCTTAAAAATTTTAAATTGGAAGGGTAGTCGAGTGATACCTTGTTTAAAAGGTCTATTAATTCCCTATATTTTGCCGTCTTACTCATTAAAATCAATGCAACCATTTCCGAGATATGTATGTCCTTTTAAATGTTAGTCAATTCATTTTAGTATCAGAATAAATATTTTTATTTATATAAAGCCAAAACAAAACTCCAATAAATAGTACACTTATACTGAAATTATTGAATTGTCGGAATGGTATTTGGCGATGTAAAAAAAAAGGAAAATTTTTGATGCCTGCCATTCTCGAAATATTTGTTGTTTTTTGTTTATTTAAATTTTGCCTTAAAATGTTCAATTTTTGGTTTGGTTAGTAATATCGTGGTTCTTTTTGTGATTTAAAGTTCTCTCACTGCTCTAGTTTTATTTTTACAATGGTTTATACGATCGCCGAAAGAGTTGAAATGATATTTATTTATGGTTCTCAAAATCGCTGTTTTCGTAGAAGTGCCACAATATTTAATGAGAGGCACCCAGATAAGCAGGTTGGGCATTATTACATCCAGAAGTTGGTAAGAAAATTTGAAGAAACTGGGTTTGTAGGTAATATAAAGAAAAATCAGCCAAGAATACTGGATGAAGCAACTCAGATTGAGGTTCTTGGGCATTTTGCTATGGATCCTGGTATGTCGACTCGTCAAGCAGCAGCTGCCACAGGAGTGTCTCGTGAATCAGTACGAAAGATATTAAAAATTAATAAATTCCATCCTTCCAATCCTACAGATTGTTCAAGAACTTGGTGATGACGATCCAGACAGGCGGATCGAATTTTGTGAATTAATGACCCAAAAAATAATAAATGAGCCACGTTTTATAAAAAACATTTGTTTCAGTGACGAGTGCACTTTTTATTTAAACGGTAACGTTAATAAGCAAAACTGCCGTTACTGGAGTGATGAGAATCCCCATATTTTTAGGGAAGGGCACACCCAATATCCCCAAAAAATAAATGTGTGGGCCGGAATTCTAGGGAATAATATAATTGGGCCATTGTTTATTGATGATAATCTAAATGGAGAAATTTATGCTGAAATGTTAGAAACAACTGTTGAGCCTTTAGTAATAACGGAATTGGAAAACCAAAGGGATGAAAATGGAGATCTTGTTCTTGATGAAAATTTATTGCATTTTCAACAAGATGGGGCCCCACCACATTATGTATTGCCTGTTAGAGAGTGGCTAGATAATCATTATCCAGACCAATGGATTGGTAGAAGAGGACCTATTGAGTGGCCGCCAAGATCGCCAGATCTCACCCCTCTCGATTTTTTTCTTTGGGGTCACCTAAAATCGGTCGTTTTCAAAACGCAGCCTGCCACCATTGAGGAGCTAAAACAAAGAATTACACAAGAGTGCCGATTATTAACAACTGAAGTTTTTAGAAATGTTCGTCAAGAGTTTGAAAACAGATTGTACTTTTGCTTGCAAAATAATGGAAGCCACTTTGAGCATTTAATAAAATAATTAAAGTTCAATGCAGATTTTTATTGTTTTAAAAATAGAATAAACGCAATATTGCAGAGTGTTTTCCTAGTTCTTAACCATTTGTACTAATGTTCAAATGTTAAATATTTTATGACATTTTCAAAATATGTTAATTTTATAAGAAATTAAAAAACACTTAAATAACCTTTAATAAAATATTAAAATTGGCATAACTCTAAAATAAATGCATTGATTATTATAAGTAGGGTCGCATAATATAGGGAATTAATAGACCTTTCAAACAAGGTATCACTCGACTACCCTTCCAATTTAAAATTTTTAAGGGGGTGGCTCTGGGGGTTAGGGGGATAATAGTATATCCCTAAAAAATTTATCATTTTGGTTCCCCCTTATTACTATAGAAACGGTTTTAAGCATTTTTTTATATCTTTTACGGTTTAAAAATTATAAGCCATGGCTACTCTTGAAATTGTCACCCTTTATATATAAGATTCTTTAATAATAGTAGATAAGTTAAATACAGAAAAAGATTTTTTTTAATCAATTCCAAGAGCTCTCTATTATATTAAAACGTTTCGTATTCATACTGGGTGATAACTATTTCATAATTAATTAATAACATCTATAAATTATACCTTAAGAAACGTCCGAATAATTTTAATTAATTAATAACCGTTTTTAGTGCCCTCACCGGTAACAAACCTAAAATATCTCGGCCTAAACTCTACGACCGTGTGTATCTACTGGCGCCCTCCGTTAATCAAGAACGGCAAATTAAAGAACTATCTGGTCTCGTACACCACCGACAAGAATTGGTCTTTGGAGGGACTGGTGGACGTGAATATATCCGCTAGCGAACAAACCAGTTCGGACAGCTGTAAAGGTGACGAAAACGATGGTAATAGTGATAAAATGAGCATTTTTTTTTAGACTTTTTTAACGTATAAATGAAATTTCAGATGTGTTATCGATGGTGTTGACTAATTTATCGAGCGATCACACGTATTTGGTGATGGTGAGGGCGGAGAATGCGGTCGGATTGGGAAAACCGTCGCCGCCGATTTTCGTGCGGATTCTGGACGTTTCCGGTGGGGCTGATGAGATGAACGGCTCGGATATGGTTGCCAGTAACCAAAGATTCGGTAAATAATCATGTTTATAATAATATTAAACGGATAATTATTTGGAATGATATTTAAAAGTAACGGCATAAGTACAAACATCAATGATATAAAGCTATAGAAGCTAAAAAAACACATAATCTGTACTACTAAAAATTATTTTAAAATAAAACGTATCAGGCCCACGCACAAAGAGCAATAACTATTAAATCCAGAAAATATAATTACACCTAAATTAAATATTGTATACAAATTTATAATAATATTCTTTGAAAAAAAAAATCGAAATTTCGCTAATGACTCCTTAGAATTGACGTTTTTCTTTTACGAAGAGTATAACTAAACAAAATTAGAAGATTTGGATCTGTTATAGAACTAATTTGAGAAGCAACAAAAAGAAAGTACTGTAACGAAGTTACAAGATTTTGTTTTTATTCTATAGAACTATAAGTTAGTCCAGGCAGTATTTTACCAGAAAGCTTTGCACCGTTAATATTTAATTCCAGAATGTATAATTTACCAAAAAGTGATGCGTATTTTAAGCTTTACCTTAGGGGTTATAGGTGGCTTGTAAAAGCTTATAAACATACCCATATTAACCAACCCTTCCAGTTATTTCTAATGGGTTGCATCTAGTCCTCCGTCAACTGTATTGTGATCTCTGGTCTTCGGTATTTTCAGTCCTGGTTATTCTTAGGAAAATGAGGACCATTGGAATACCTAGAACCGATAGTTCTTTATCATTAGAGTTATTTTCATGAATTTTCTTTCATTTTATATACACTGTTTACATCTTCTTTTATACAAGTCCTAAAGCTTACATACTTTAGAAAAGTCTCCTAAAAGAAGGGACATGACTTTTTGTGTAATAAGCATGATAAATTATGTTACAGCTTCTGATAGTTTTCCCGAAAAACTCGGTTTCCTTGAGCACATTTAGTCAACACTTGTCCTCCTGTTTTCACCTAAAGTACCTGGTGTTGAGGACTGAAATTAAGTTTATTTATCATATAATATTACTTGTTGTTCATTTGTACCATTTTCCCTCCGGAAAACTGCTTGAGTTTCCTCAATTGAATCTTTTTAAATATTGGTAAGTTTTGTTACTAATACAAACTTACAGAGTTATTTTACTAATAATTTAAGCAATTATGGTTTTTACGAACAAAGAAATGCAAGATATGATTAAATTTATTATAAATGTAATATGGACTGATGAAAGTACATTTACAAACTGCGGAATTTTTAAGACAAAGAATAAATGCATTTCGAGCCAAAATTTCGGGAAATTATTATTTCGAAAAATGTATCTTTTAATTTTATTTTCAGTTTTTGAGGTCGGAATTAATTTTTTATTAACATTTTCGGGATTTTCCGAGCCTTCTTATAATATTCCAGGTATTTGGAATAAAATCTAATTTAATTCCTGGCCTTTAGGGTCATTTTCCACACTTGAAATACACAAATTTTAAAGTATAATTTTTCTTTTAATCTTAACGTTTTAGAAAGAAGTTTTTGTTTACAATTTTTAATTCTAGAAACTTTGAAATTAATTTTTTTTTAATTTTCCAGATTTTTCGAACTTCCTTACAATATTCCAGTCATTTGAAATAAAATATAATTTTATTCCTAGACCTTAGGGTCATTTTCCACACCTTCCAAGTATTTTAAATAATTTATCTTTTAATTTCAATGTTTAAAATAATTTTTTGTTTAAGTTTTAAAATTTTTCAGATTTTTTGAGTATTTTTATGATATTCCAGTCATTTGATTTAAATCTTGTTTTATTCCAAGACTTTGGATCAATTATCACGTCTTTCAACTATTTCAAATAATTTTTCTTTTAATTTTAATGTTTTAGGATAAGTTTTTGTTTTTAATTTCAGAATTTTTGAAATTTTCTAGATTTTATTTGGTATTTTTATATTGTTCCAGGCATTTGGAATAAAATCTACTTTTATTCCAGGTCTTGGGAATAATTTTCCACGTCTTCCATTTATTTGAATTCACTTTTCTTTTAAGTTTAATACTTTAAGGTTGATTTGTTTTCAAGGTCAATGGAGCGATTTTTTAGTTATTTCAGACATTTAAAGGAGATTTTCACGTCTTCCAGGGATTTTAATTATTTAATTTATATTTTCCAGGAATTTTGCGTAATTTTCTATCTTCCAGGCATTTAACGTAATTTTTTAAAATAAAATAGAAAACGACTTCAAATAATAAGGATGTAATTCTGAAGTAATGTGTCTGCATTACTACGGCATTGCATTACTAGTATTCTGTCAAACGTGTAATATTATAAGTAACACCTACTGCGACAAATTCAGGTTTGTAATAATACAAAAAAAATTACTTATGTTACATCCTTAAAAAGGAAATTTTGCACAGATTTAAAAAATGCAAAAACCGAATATACTGTCTATAAGAAAATCGAAAATTGATGATGGTTGACAAAAGACGAAACGTCGAATTAAAAATCTAAAATTTTGTATTTTTTAGAATATTATCGGAACAAAAATTTATAATTTTTTTATGGAGTTTTATGAGATTTTAGTTGAACGACGTAGATTCAATTTTACTATAGTATACCTATTTAAATTGCTAAATGGCCTTATTGATGAGCCTCTATTCTTATGTAAACTTTCTCTTAATATGCCAGCATATCATAATACCATAAATATGATCTTAGTTTTTCCCTTCTATATGTAGCCAATAACAAGAGACATCTAGAATCTTCTCTTTTCAGTATGTATAATAAAATACACGATAAAATAGACTTATTTAATGTTACTTTACCCTAACTAAAAAGAATTTTAAGAGGAATATAATTAATTTATAATTCGTGAAATAATTTAGATTTAGGATTGTACTTTGTAATAGGATTAGTTACCCAGTGTAATATAATCTATAAAGTGCAAATAAATTAAGCAGTCGGTAATTGAGGTCACTTGAAAGAGGAGTTTTAAGATTTTTAAGAGCTTAATTTTACCGTGAGGCGAATATTGTACGTGATCCAGTTTGTCCTTTACGGTAACTAATGGTGCATGCTTGCATTGGAGAAGACAAATTACATTTCAAGTTAGATGATATGAAAATGTAAATACGTAAATTATTCTCCTAGTTTTTATTTAAAATTTTATTCGTATTTTATAGTTAAAATTTAATTAGTAGGGTTTATTTAGGGTTCTATTTACGTTTAACTTAATATTTGTTTCTATGTCAAATTTATGTTCTATTGTCGTAAAGCCCTATATTTTATATTTTCAAGAATTCGTAGACTTGCTCCCTTTAATTGTCAGTATTCCCTTGAAATTGTTGGTCTCTTTCGGCAAAAACAATGAAGGAAATTTTAAATATTACGAAGTTGTTCCATGGGCCTTTAAAAAGAACGCGTTCGTGACATTTTATTAAGTTTTTAATTGTTTAGTCAGTTTCTACCTTGGCAACAATTAAACGACAGTCAACTCCAGTTAGGTTAGAGTTTTTGACGTGTGTTCCTTCCGGAACTTTGTTACTATATTATTATCTAAAACACTTATACCTGTAAAATAAAAACTTAAACTGGAACTAACTGGAAATATTTCTATTTGAAGGTATAATCCTGGGAGTCCTAATTTCAATCTGCTGCATCATGTGTTGCGTAGCCCTAATTTTGCTGCGACGACGCTGTATGAAACGAAGAGCGTCGGCCAGGGATCGAATGGACGCCGCGAGTAATTATTGCCCCGCGGTAGCCCGATATACGACGCATTTGGGTACTGTACAAGTGAGGTAAGTGCGACAACGTCGGGAGTTTTTTTTTATTGCATTGCATTTATTTAAACATATTTTCATGTTTTTAGGGCGGAACAGCCGTGTTCATTGAACGAACACGAGGTGGAGCATTTGGTGCCCGAAGAACATACCTCTCATATACCGCCGGTTACTGTGGACCATCTGGATACTAAGGTGAATTATTGTTGTCGATGTTTTCAATTGATTTTTCTGGAATTTGGGTTTTTTTTTTGCGTAGTTTATTTAATTACAACGATAAAACATCATAGGATGAAGGATAGGAGATAAATGAGGGAAAATTAGAACTTTACCACTTTTTTCTATATCATCGTTTCATTTTCTTAATAGTGTTTGGATCGACTGGAAATAGTGTTTTTCTGGCGTAGAGTGTCTAATTATACTCGAAAAACATCACTTTATTTCCATCTTCTTCTAATTTGTAAACTGAGATAGGGATATATAAATGAGAATTCGACTTTTCCACTATTTTCTATATCATCGTTTAATTCTCTTAATAGTGTTTGGATCGACTGGAAATAGTGTTTTTCTGGTGTAAAGTGTCTAATTATACTCGAAAAACATCACTTTATTCCCATCCTCTTCTAATTTTCAAACTGAGATAGGGATATATAAATGAGAATTCGACTTTTCCACTATTTTCTATATCATCGTTTAATTTTCTTAATAGTGTTTGGATCGACTGGAAATAGTGTTTTTCTGGCGTAAAGTGTCTAATTATACTCGAAAAACATCACTTTATTCCCATCCTCTTCTAATTTTCAAACTGAGATAGGGATATATAAATGAGAATTCGACTTTTCCACTATTTTCTATATCATCGTTTAATTCTCTTAATAGTGTTTGGATCGACTGGAAATAGTGTTTTTCTGGCGTAAAGTGTCTAATTATACTCGAAAAACATCACTTTATTCCCATCCTCTTCTAATTTTCAAACTGAGATAGGGATATATAAATGAGAATTCGACTTTTCCACTATTTTTCTATATCATCGTTTAATTCTCTTAATAGTGTTTGGATCGACTGGAAATAGTGTTTTTCTGGCGTAAAGTGTCTAATTATACTCGAAAAACATCACTTTATTCCCATCCTCTTCTAATTTTCAAACTGAGATAGGGATATATAAATGAGAATTCGACTTTTTCACTTTTTTCTATATCATCGTTTCATTCTCTTAATAGTGTTTAGATCGACTGGAAATAGTGTTTTTCTTGCGTAAAGTGTCTAATTATACTCGAAAAACATCACTTTATTCCCATCTTCTTCTAATTTTCAAACTGAGATAGGGATATATAAATGAGAATTCGACTTTTTCACTTTTTTCTATATCATCGTTTCATTCTCTTAATAGTGTTTGGATCGACTGGAAATAGTGTTTTTCTTGCGTAAAGTGTCTAATTATACTCGAAAAACATCACTTTATTCCCATCCTCTTCTAATTTTCAAACTGAGATAGGGATATATAAATGAGAATTCGACTTTTTCACTTTTTTCTATATCATCGTTTCATTCTCTTAATAGTGTTTGGATCGACTGGAAATAGTGTTTTTCTTGGGTAAAGTGTCTAATTATACTCGAAAAACATCACTTTATTCCCATCCTCTTCTAATTTGTAAACTGAGATAGGGATATATAAAAGAGAATTCGACTTTTCCACTATTTTCTATATCATCGTTTAATTTTCTTAATAGTGTTTGGATCGACTGGAAATAGTGTTATTCTGGCGTAAAGTGTCTAATTATACTCGAAAAACATCACTTTATTCCCATCCTCTTCTAATTTTCAAACTGAGATAGGGATATATAAATGAGAATTCGACTTTTCCACTATTTTTCTATATCATCGTTTAATTCTCTTAATAGTGTTTGGATCGACTGGAAATAGTGTTTTTCTGGCGTAAAGTGTCTAATTATACTCGAAAAACATCACTATATTCCCATCCTCTTCTAATTTGTAAACTGACATAGGGATATATAAATGAGAATTCGACTTTTCCATTATTTTTCTATATCATCGTTTAATTCTCTTAATAGTGTTTGGATCGACTGGAAATAGTGTTTTTCTGGCGTAAAGTGTCTAATTATACTCGAAAAACATCACTTTATTCCCATCCTCTTCTAATTTGTAAACTGAGATAGGGATATATAAATGAGAATTCGACTTTTCCACTATTTTTCTATATCATCGTTTAATTCTCTTAATAGTGTTTGGATCGACTGGAAATAGTGTTTTTCTGGCGTAAAGTGTCTAATTATACTCGAAAAACATCACTTTATTCCCATCCTCTTCTAATTTTCAAACTGAGATAGGGATATATAAATGAGAATTCGACTTTTCCACTATTTTTCTATATCATCGTTTAATTCTCTTAATAGTGTTTGGATCGACTGGAAATAGTGTTTTTCTGGCGTAAAGTGTCTAATTATACTCGAAAAACATCACTTTATTCCCATCCTCTTCTAATTTGTAAACTGAGATAGGGATATATAAATGAGAATTCGACTTTTCCACTATTTTCTATATCATCGTTTAATTCTCTTAATAGTGTTTGGATCGACTGGAAATAGTGTTTTTCTGGCGTAAAGTGTCTAATTATACTCGAAAAACATCACTTTATTCCCATCCTCTTCTAATTTTCAAACTGAGATAGGGATATATAAATGAGAATTCGACTTTTCCACTATTTTCTATATCATCGTTTAATTTTCTTAATAGTGTTTGGATCGACTGGAAATAGTGTTATTCTGGCGTAAAGTGTCTAATTATACTCGAAAAACATCACTTTATTCCCATCCTCTTCTAATTTTCAAACTGAGATAGGGATATATAAATGAGAATTCGACTTTTCCACTATTTTTCTATATCATCGTTTAATTCTCTTAATAGTGTTTGGATCGACTGGAAATAGTGTTTTTCTGGCGTAAAGTGTCTAATTATACTCGAAAAACATCACTTTATTCCCATCCTCTTCTAATTTGTAAACTGACATAGGGATATATAAATGAGAATTCGACTTTTCCATTATTTTTCTATATCATCGTTTAATTCTCTTAATAGTGTTTGGATCGACTGGAAATAGTGTTTTTCTGGCGTAAAGTGTCTAATTATACTCGAAAAACATCACTTTATTCCCATCCTCTTCTAATTTGTAAACTGAGATAGGGATATATAAATGAGAATTCGACTTTTCCACTATTTTTCTATATCATCGTTTAATTCTCTTAATAGTGTTTGGATCGACTGGAAATAGTGTTTTTCTGGCGTAAAGTGTCTAATTATACTCGAAAAACATCACTTTATTCCCATCCTCTTCTAATTTTCAAACTGAGATAGGGATATATAAATGAGAATTCGACTTTTCCACTATTTTTCTATATCATCGTTTAATTCTCTTAATAGTGTTTGGATCGACTGGAAATAGTGTTTTTCTGGCGTAAAGTGTCTAATTATACTCGAAAAACATCACTTTATTCCCATCCTCTTCTAATTTGTAAACTGAGATAGGGATATATAAATGAGAATTCGACTTTTCCACTATTTTCTATATCATCGTTTAATTCTCTTAATAGTGTTTGGATCGACTGGAAATAGTGTTTTTCTGGCGTAAAGTGTCTAATTATACTCGAAAAACATCACTTTATTCCCATCCTCTTCTAATTTTCAAACTGAGATAGGGATATATAAATGAGAATTCGACTTTTCCACTATTTTTCTATATCATCGTTTAATTCTCTTAATAGTGTTTGGATCGACTGGAAATAGTGTTTTTCTGGCGTAAAGTGTCTAATTATACTCGAAAAACATCACTTTATTCCCATCCTGTTCTAATTTGTAAACTGAGATAGGGATATATAAATGAGAATTCGACTTTTCCACTATTTTTCTATATCATCGTTTAATTCTCTTAATAGTGTTTGGATCGACTGGAAATAGTGTTTTTCTGGCGCAAAGTGTCTAATTATACTCGAAAAACATCACTTTATTCCCATCCTCTTCTAATTTTCAAACTGAGATAGGGATATATAAATGAGAATTCGACTTTTTCACTTTTTTCTATATCATCGTTTCATTCTCTTAATAGTGTTTAGATCGACTGGAAATAGTGTTTTTCTTGCGTAAAGTGTCTAATTATACTCGAAAAACATCACTTTATTCCCATCTTCTTCTAATTTTCAAACTGAGATAGGGATATATAAATGAGAATTCGACTTTTTCACTTTTTTCTATATCATCGTTTCATTCTCTTAATAGTGTTTGGATCGACTGGAAATAGTGTTTTTCTTGCGTAAAGTGTCTAATTATACTCGAAAAACATCACTTTATTCCCATCCTCTTCTAATTTTCAAACTGAGATAGGGATATATAAATGAGAATTCGACTTTTTCACTTTTTTCTATATCATCGTTTCATTCTCTTAATAGTGTTTGGATCGACTGGAAATAGTGTTTTTCTTGGGTAAAGTGTCTAATTATACTCGAAAAACATCACTTTATTCCCATCCTCTTCTAATTTGTAAACTGAGATAGGGATATATAAAAGAGAATTCGACTTTTCCACTATTTTCTATATCATCGTTTAATTTTCTTAATAGTGTTTGGATCGACTGGAAATAGTGTTATTCTGGCGTAAAGTGTCTAATTATACTCGAAAAACATCACTTTATTCCCATCCTCTTCTAATTTTCAAACTGAGATAGGGATATATAAATGAGAATTCGACTTTTCCACTATTTTTCTATATCATCGTTTAATTAGTTCTCTTAATAGTGTTTGGATCGACTGGAAATAGTGTTTTTCTGGCGTAAAGTGTCTAATTATACTTGAAAAACATCACTTTATTCCCATCCTCTTCTAATTTGTAAACTGAGATAGGGATATATAAATGAGAATTCGACTTTTCCACTATTTTTCTATATCATCGTTTCATTCTCTTAATAGTGCTTGGATCCACTGGAAATAGTGTTTTTCTGGCGTAAAGTGTCTAATTATACTTGAAAAACATCACTTTATTCCCATCCTCTTCTAATTTGTAAACTGAGATAGGGATATATTAATGAGAATTCGACTTTTCCACTATTTTTCTATATCATCGTTTAATTCTCTTAATAGTGTTTGGATCGACTGGAAATAGTGTTTTTCTGGTGTAAAGTGTCTAATTATACTCGAAAAACATCACTTTATTCCCATCCTCTTCTAATTTGTAAACTGAGATAGGGATATATAAATGAGAATTCGACTTTTCCACTATTTTTCTATATCATCGTTTAATTCTCCTAATAGTGTTTGGATCGACTGGAAATAGTGTTTTTCTGGCGTAAAGTGTCTAATTATACTTAAAAAACATCACTTTATTCCCATCCTCTTCTAATTTTCAAACTGAGATAGGGATATATAAATGAGAATTCGACTTTTCCACTATTTTTCTATATCATCGTTTAATTCTCTTAATAGTGTTTGGATCGACTGGAAATAGTGTTTTTCTGGCGTAAAGTGTCTAATTATACTCGAAAAACATCACTTTATTCCCATCCTCTTCTAATTTGTAAACTGAGATAGGGATATATAAATGAGAATTCGACTTTTCCACTATTTTTCTATATCATCGTTTCATTCTCTTAATAGTGTTTGGATCGACTGGAAATAGTGTTTTTTCTGGCGTAAAGTGTCTAATTATACTCGAAAAACATCACTTTATTCCCATCCTTTTCTAATTTGTAAACTGACATAGGGATATATAAATGAGAATTCGACTTTTCCACTATTTTTCTATATCATCGTTTCATTCTCTTAATAGTGTTTGGATCGACTGGAAATAGTGTTTTTCTGGCGTAAAGTGTCTAATTATACTTAAAAAACATCACTTTATTCCCATCCTCTTCTAATTTTCAAACTGAGATAGGGATATATAAATGAGAATTCGACTTTTCCACTATTTTTCTATATCATCGTTTAATTCTCTTAATAGTGTTTGGATCGACTGGAAATAGTGTTTTTTCTGGCGTAAAGTGTCTAATTATACTTAAAAAACATCACTTTATTCCCATCCTCTTCTAATTTTCAAACTGAGATAGGGATATATAAATGAGAATTCGACTTTTCCACTATTTTTCTATATCATCGTTTAATTCTCCTAATAGTGTTTGGATCGACTGGAAATAGTGTTTTTCTGGCGTAAAGTGTCTAATTATACTTAAAAAACATCACTTTATTCCCATCCTCTTCTAATTTTCAAACTGAGATAGGGATATATAAATGAGAATTCGACTTTTCCACTATTTTTCTATATCATCGTTTCATTCTCTTAATAGTGTTTGGATCGACTGGAAATAGTGTTTTTCTGGCGTAAAGTGTCTAATTATACTCGAAAAACATTACTTTATTCCCATCCTCTTCTAATTTGTAAACTGAGATAGGGATATATAAATGAGAATTCGACTTTTCCACTATTTTTCTATATCATCGTTTAATTCTCCTAATAGTGTTTGGATCGACTGGAAATAGTGTTTTTCTGGTGTAAAGTGTCTAATTATACTCGAAAAACATCACTTTATTCCCATCCTCTTCTAATTTGTAAACTGAGATAGGGATATATAAATGAGAATTCGACTTTTCCACTATTTTTCTATATCATCGTTTAATTCTCCTAATAGTGTTTGGATCGACTGGAAATAGTGTTTTTCTGGCGTAAAGTGTCTAATTATACTTAAAAAACATCACTTTATTCCCATCCTCTTCTAATTTTCAAACTGAGATAGGGATATATAAATGAGAATTCGACTTTTCCACTATTTTTCTATATCATCGTTTAATTCTCTTAATAGTGTTTGGATCGACTGGAAATAGTGTTTTTCTGGCGTAAAGTGTCTAATTATACTTAAAAAACATCACTTTATTCCCATCCTCTTCTAATTTTCAAACTGAGATAGGGATATATAAATGAGAATTCGACTTTTCCACTATTTTTCTATATCATCGTTTAATTCTCCTAATAGTGTTTGGATCGACTGGAAATAGTGTTTTTCTGGCGTAAAGTGTCTAATTATACTTAAAAAACATCACTTTATTCCCATCCTCTTCTAATTTTCAAACTGAGATAGGGATATATAAATGAGAATTCGACTTTTCCACTATTTTTCTATATCATCGTTTAATTCTCCTAATAGTGTTTGGATCGACTGGAAATAGTGTTTTTCTGGCGTAAAGTGTCTAATTATACTCGAAAAACATCACTTTATTCCCATCCTCTTCTAATTTGTAAACTGAGATAGGGATATATAAATGAGAATTCGACTTTTCCACTATTTTTCTATATCATCGTTTCATTCTCTTAATAGTGTTTGGATCGACTGGAAATAGTGTTTTTCTGGCGTAAAGTGTCTAATTATACTCGAAAAACATCACTTTATTCCCATCCTCTTCTAATTTGTAAACTGAGATAGGGATATATAAATGAGAATTCGACTTTTCCACTATTTTTCTATATCATCGTTTCATTCTCTTAATAGTGTTTGGATCGACTGGAAATAGTGTTTTTCTGGCGTAAAGTGTCTAATTATACTCGAAAAACATCACTTTATTCCCATCCTCTTCTAATTTGTAAACTGAGATAGGGATATATAAATGAGAATTCGACTTTTCCACTATTTTTCTATATCATCGTTTAATTCTCTTAATAGTGTTTGGATCGACTGGAAATAGTGTTTTTCTGGCGTAAAGTGTCTAATTATACTTAAAAAACATCACTTTATTCCCATCCTCTTCTAATTTTCAAACTGAGATAGGGATATATAAATGAGAATTCGACTTTTCCACTATTTTTCTATATCATCGTTTAATTCTCCTAATAGTGTTTGGATCGACTGGAAATAGTGTTTTTCTGGCGTAAAGTGTCTAATTATACTTAAAAAACATCACTTTATTCCCATCCTCTTCTAATTTTCAAACTGAGATAGGGATATATAAATGAGAATTCGACTTTTCCACTATTTTTCTATATCATCGTTTAATTCTCCTAATAGTGTTTGGATCGACTGGAAATAGTGTTTTTCTGGCGTAAAGTGTCTAATTATACTCGAAAAACATCACTTTATTCCCATCCTCTTCTAATTTGTAAACTGACATAGGGATATATAAATGAGAATTCGACTTTTCCACTATTTTTCTATATCATCGTTTAATTCTCCTAATAGTGTTTGGATCGACTGGAAATAGTGTTATTCTGGCGTAAAGTGTCTAATTATACTTAAAAAACATCACTTTATTCCCATCCTCTTCTAATTTTCAAACTGAGATAGGGATATATAAATGAGAATTCGACTTTTCCACTATTTTTCTATATCATCGTTTAATTCTCTTAATAGTGTTTGGATCGACTGGAAATAGTGTTTTTCTGGCGTAAAGTGTCTAATTATACTTAAAAAACATCACTTTATTCCCATCCTCTTCTAATTTTCAAACTGAGATAGGGATATATAAATGAGAATTCGACTTTTCCACTATTTTTCTATATCATCGTTTAATTCTCCTAATAGTGTTTGGATCGACTGGAAATAGTGTTTTTCTGGCGTAAAGTGTCTAATTATACTTAAAAAACATCACTTTATTCCCATCCTCTTCTAATTTTCAAACTGAGATAGGGATATATAAATGAGAATTCGACTTTTCCACTATTTTTCTATATCATCGTTTAATTCTCCTAATAGTGTTTGGATCGACTGGAAATAGTGTTTTTCTGGCGTAAAGTGTCTAATTATACTCGAAAAACATCACTTTATTCCCATCCTCTTCTAATTTGTAAACTGAGATAGGGATATATAAATGAGAATTCGACTTTTCCACTATTTTTCTATATCATCGTTTCATTCTCTTAATAGTGTTTGGATCGCCTGGAAATA
Organism: Anthonomus grandis grandis; assembly: GCF_022605725.1. Taxonomy (NCBI): domain Eukaryota; kingdom Metazoa; phylum Arthropoda; class Insecta; order Coleoptera; family Curculionidae; genus Anthonomus; species Anthonomus grandis. The sequence continues at coordinate 4,154,186 of NC_065548.1, forward strand.
GTGTTTTTCTGGTGTAAAGTGTCTAATTATACTCGAAAAACATCACTTTATTCCCATCCTCTTCTAATTTGTAAACTGAGATAGGGATATATAAATGAGAATTCGACTTTTCCACTATTTTTCTATATCATCGTTTAATTCTCCTAATAGTGTTTGGATCGACTGGAAATAGTGTTTTTCTGGCGTAAAGTGTCTAATTATACTTAAAAAACATCACTTTATTCCCATCCTCTTCTAATTTTCAAACTGAGATAGGGATATATAAATGAGAATTCGACTTTTCCACTATTTTTCTATATCATCGTTTAATTCTCTTAATAGTGTTTGGATCGACTGGAAATAGTGTTTTTTTGGCGTAAAGTGTCTAATTATACTCGAAAAACATCACTTTATTCCCATCCTCTTCTAATTTGTAAACTGAGATAGGGATATATAAATGAGAATTCGACTTTTCCACTATTTTTTCTATATCATCGTTTCATTCTCTTAATAGTGTTTGGATCGACTGGAAATAGTGTTTTTCTGGCGTAAAGTGTCTAATTATACTCGAAAAACATCATTTTATTTCCATCCTCTTCTTGTTTTTAAACTGAGATAGGGATATATAAATGAGAATTCGACTTTTCCACTATTTTTCTATATCATCGTTTAATTCTCCTAATAGTGTTTGGATCGACTGGAAATAGTGTTTTTCTGGCGTAAAGTGTCTAATTATACTCGAAAAATATCACTTTATTCCCATCCTCTTCTAATTTTCAAACTGAGATAGGGATATATAAATGAGAATTCGACTTTTTCACTTTTTTCTATATCATCGTTTCATTCTCTTA